>NW_009694000.1:0-73431 GCF_000703405.1 Apaloderma vittatum | reverse complement strand
CCATGTCTCTCCATTTTAGAGACAAGGATGTGGAATAACCCTTTCTAACACTAAAGTGTAGCACTCATGACCAATAATACTTATTAATACATTCCTAGGTTCAGAGGGTTAGTTGCAATTGCATAAGATGACTTACAAATGAGGAGAATTTTGATTAAATATTTTTTATCTTTCTTTATAACATCAGATACTGACCTTAGAGCTGAATATAGCAGCATTTTGAGAAAGATTGACCAGTGTTCCGCTGTGCATGCAGAATCTTCTAGGTACCTGACTGAAATATGCTGCATTTGTACTGGTCTCTGGCTTTTTTTTTTTTTTTAGAAGGAGATGTTTTTTTCAATAACAAGATTTCTCATCCTCCTGTAGCCTGAATGGCCATTCACTAATGATCTGGAATCTCATACCTGACTCTCTGACACCATTTGTATCGGTCTGAACTATTTTGTCGTTATCAATGGAATATCAGTCTCTTCTGGGTTTTGTTAATGTCTACTGAAGCTTTGCCAAAGATAGTGGATTTGGGTGAAGTTACCTGGCCTGCAATATATAGATTAAAATCAGGAAACTTTGGAGTCCCTGTTGATATTCATTTTCTATGAAAGAATTAATAAGTCTTAAAATCAGAAAAAAAATTTAAAAGCCCCATGAAAAAAAGAAAACAATTATTCTGATGCCACGAAATAAAAAATTTGGGAAGCCTGAAATCTAAATCAGAAGAAGAAACTGCTTGGTTTGACTTAAATGAGCACAGATGGTCAGAGAGAACACTATTTTTTAAGAAAACCTTTGCCAGAAAAAATAATGATAAAAAAGTGTTTACACTATGATAGTGGGTGTATTTTTTTATTAATTCTGCAACAGCATATTCTCGTTTGAGACATTACCAACAGCCCATTAAAAATAGAGGCTTTAGATCAGTCTCAAAACCATTGGACATAAATATCAACATTAATCGTTTACTCTGTAATATTATTTTGTATTTGAGTAACAAGAGTTGAGCAGGGAAATGCTAAGAAGAAATCAGTGATCTCATAAGCCATATGATTATAGTGATTTGTGACATGGAGGAGAATTTTGGTAAATAGCAGGCAACAAAGAACAGGATGTGCTAACTAAACAGCAGGACAAACAAAATATTTGAAAATATAAAAAGAGCAATAGAAGAAAGCAGAATAAACAATTCAGGTTTTGCAAGTCAATAAGCAGCGCTGGAGTGAATTTGTATAAAATTGTGAATTTTAGTCTAATGTTTTTAACCATTTAGATATTTTATACCTTATTTTTTTAAGTTTTCCTCTAAAAAAAACCCCACAAGTAGGAATTCTGTATTAGTTAACACTCTCAATGTTATTATATAATTAATTTAGGGGACCCCAATGATCTGAGAACATCTAATCTTAACAAATCGAGCTTCAGAGCCATTGTTGAAACATTTCACGTCAGAAGTATCATCTATCGAATTCCTCCTGTTAAGTCCTAAAAGCATAGATAAGCAACTCATGGAGCATTTCTTCCTATTTGCCTACATTTCACTGTAAATGACTGAGGCTTTTCCTTGTTCTGAATTCATGTTGAAGAGTCATTTTACTGTCTTTTGCTCAACCAATGCCATCAAGTTCCTTATTAATTACCTTATAAATTCACTTTTAATTTGTATTCTCTGATATTTGCATCTCTTCCTTTCATTCTTCAGGTATTCATTCTTCATATTCCCCTTAATTACTTTTAGAAGGATGGCTTCTCACTTGAAGTAATTTTTTGCAGTTCTGTTTCTGGGGTATTTGGTAGGATACAACGGAAAATATTTCAGTTTTCAGTGGTTTTCCATATTTTAAGTATAAAACTCAATTGTTTGTGCTGTACACTGTGCTCTAATCCATAAGCATCCCATGCAGAGTTCTTCTCCATGAAAAATATTGTTGTTTGGTGCTATTGACAGCTTTTCAGATCCTTTCTCTGCAATGTACACAAGAGGGATCCTAAGGCTGCCTCTAGCCTGATGTGGAGTCCCGACACTGACTGGAGTGTACAGGCTGACATTGGTGAAGTTAAGGGATGCTGGTAGTAGGCTGCCCGCATCCATTCAACCTTCCCAGAAGATCTCACAGCCACTTGATAACTATTCCAGATGGTTTTCCCCCTCTGTAACGTGCTTTGCTTCAACTTAGGTGACTATCCAACTACAACTGAAATTCAACCAAATTCAGGAGCAGCTCTGAGTTCCTGTACATGACGTGAAGAGACATTCTCCGCGTGGCTCATACGGATGGCATGATGAGTCTTGGACCTTGTAATACTATCCAGATGACTTTTACCAAATGGAACCAAGCAATCAAGCCATGTGTTGCCTGATCTAGTCAAGAGGTGGCGTCCCTGGCGGCAGGGAGGCTGGATTAAAATGATCTCTAAGGTCCCTTCCAGCTTAGGCCATTCTATGATTCTATGATTCTATGATTCTATTCTTGACCAATATATTGAGAAAAGTTAGGGTTTTCCAAGCATCAACATTTCACCTTACCACCCAGGTACTGGTTGTAATTTTGTGTCAGAAAGAGAAGCATTCCAGGCAGGATTACATCATCTGGTAGAAATTAGTTGTCCAGGAATGGGTCCAAACCATCTGGCTATCCTCAGCAATATCCCCAAGGTCATAAAAGAGTTCACTAACTGTATCAGAGCCATAGGCAGGATATGCATTGTCTGAGGCACAGTACGTATGGCTGCTTGAATCACAAGTGTATTCAGTCATACTCCATGTCTTTAGTAATCATCATGAAAACTTCTTACACCATGATAGGTTTCAAGGGCTGAGTACCTCACACCTGTTACTGTAACTAAGGTGACTCCAGTACCACCAATGCAACTTTATTGCCCAGTGAACAAAATTATCTACATGTGTACTTCACTTTTAAGTTAAAATATTCCTTAGTTAAAATACTCCTGGGAAATACATGTATGACCAATCCTTAAAAACTTCTAACAATGCAGACAAGTATTACGCAACCATTTCAGGCAATCTGTCTTGGTATTTGCCTATCTTTAGAAAGTTTTTCCTAATGTCTAACCTCTTTTACTATAGTTTAAGACAATTATTTCTTACACTATCCACTACTGTTATACTCCTTTCCATTGTGCAGTAACTTTTAAAATATTTGAAGTCTGTAATCATGTCTCACATCAATTTTCCCTTCTCTAGATCAAACAACTACAATACTTGCAATTTTCCTCATCCATCATATTTGCTGGCCTCTGCCTATACTCACTGGTCTCTTTCAAACCTATCTATATCAGTCTTGAAGCATAGTTCCCTAACGGGAGATGATGCTCCAGCTAAGATGGTGCTAATGCTAAGCTGAGCAGAATTTCTTCATATGTCTTACAAAATACATGACTCTCTATGTAGTCTGGTATTCATCTTGCCTTCCTTACCACATGCTGTGATGTTGTTGATTTGTGCCCAGCTATGATCCACCACAGCCTTGGGATCCTACTCTGCAGAACCATTAGGCAGCCGGTTGTTTTGCACCCTGTGTTGATGCAGCTGAGAACTGGCTAAATATAGAGCTCTTTGCTTATCCTTGGTGAATCACATCCATTTTTTCTCATATCTTCTCTCCAATTTGTCAAGGTCCTGGCTAAATTCTAACATTGTCCTCTACTGTGCTGTTCCAGATTGGTGTTGTTTGCAAACTTAATAAAGATGTTCTTTCTTCCATCATTCATGCCATTAATAAAAATGTTGACTAGCACCAGAAATGTTATATAGTCCACAGAATAAAACTTCCTTCTTTATTCAACAGCATTGATAATCATCCTCATTACCTTCTGTCTGGGATAAATCACTGGGATAAATAGGCTAAATATTCAACAGCATTGGCTATTATCAGTAAACCCTACAAATATCTCCTATTTTATGCTTGTTTAGTGCTTGCATTATGTTTCAGCACTGAGGCCTCTGAGCTAAAGCTTTCTACCTTTCTTAGACCCATCATTAATATTTGCATACCAGACCAGTGGGACTTGATTCCCATTCTCAAGATCTGAATGCCTGTGTGTCTGGTTTGGACATCTAGACTAGACACTCAGATCTGCCTATATTGCAAGGAAATGCTGTCACTGCTTCCTTTTCCTCTGAGGTGTGCCTCAACATGTCTAAATCTTCACGTGAGCAACTGTGCACTTTTATATATTAACTTTTCTCCAGTTATGATACTGTAAGTGCACAGATTTCTTCAAATTGTTGCTCAATAGATTAAACTACGTTTCAAAACCAATGAAAGCAGATTAAGTTGCTTCACATTTGTTCTGCTTTTGTTCTTTAGATCAAACTATCATCTATTCAGTCATTAAAACCCTCTATATCATAAAAAAAATAAATTCGAATTTTCTGTTTAAAGAATCCAGGGTCAAAAGGAATTCCAACAGGATCTTTAGGAAAAAGTGAATTTTAATTTTCTAAGAAGAGCTCTCGAAAAGCTCCGGTAAAAATATTTGGCAGTGACCATCTCACCAGATATACATTGTCCCTTGTCTATTATGAAGATTTCCTTTTTTTATTTTTGTTTAATATTTTAAGTGAATGTACATATATGAATAAAAACACAAACAAAGACTGTTTTTTGTTTAAATAATGCCCACTAAGTGTATTGACACTGTTGGTCTTCTGTGTTTCTCTCTGGCTTCTAGATCAATATATGTCTTCATCCGTTGAATTAGTTGAAATGTCATAATAATAAGAATCTTTTCTCCTAGTACTACTATTTATTTGTTATTTCTCATTTACTATTCCCAACCTGTTTAGCTGCTAGTAGCAGAGACAATTACACTATTGTGAGATGCTGGCAGTTATGTGAGGGTTTACGCTCTGAAGGAACACAGAGCTGCAAAAAGTTCATATCAAACCACCAGAGCATATTCCCAAAGCTTAATCAGCAGCTCAGACTACGGCAAGAGTTTGGTTCATGATGCAACAGGATGTTAAAGTTTTCAACTGCAATTTATTGCCCGGAAGACCACATGTCCAAGATTTTCATTTTAATGAAAGAAAGGCTTTACCAGGATCTGATAAGCAAATAGAATAGATGACTTGCTATTCATAACCTGGCCATGGACCAAATCATGATAAGAAGATGAAAAGGACATATGATACTCAGCAACACATAAAAGTGTAAGCAGATCTTTATAGAGCAGATGTGTTTCATGCTGAAAGATTCAGAAAAGAAAGGAAGTTTTAAAACAGCTAATCACTCCTTCCACTCTTCACAGCTTAACGTGACAATGAATCCATAACAAGATGAACCACACAGGAGTGCAAAGGAACCTGGAGCTGGCTACAGATTTATTTTATTGGCTTCAAGCAGCATGAGCAGTAGAGAGGAAATGTCAGACAAGTGAGAATTGTTTCAGAAGAAAAGCTAAAACTGAGATGGCTGCCAAGCCATTTCCACAAGAGAGAGCGAAAGCGGAATTGCTGGAGGGGATTCGTACAGGTGGGATAATCCCACAGGTGAAAGCTAGCATTCAAAAAGGAAAATTCTTTTCTTGATTCAGCTTCACAAACTTAAATGGAGAATTTGGAAACTCAAACAGCGTGCTTCAAAATTATGGAAAAAAACCCAACATCTTCTGAAATGATACCTCTGTGACAATTCATGCAAATTCCCTCGTTCATAACACAAGGTCCAAGACAACCATTACAGGCATACATGGTGGATACTAGAAAAGAGGTACTGCTTAATGTAAACCATTTGGGGAACTCTGAGATCTATCCAGACTAGCTCCCATGCCTACAATGAAGGGGAGTACACAGTTGGAATTTAAACTGCAGAGGGTGTTAGCTGCCAACTAGGGCTGCCAGACCCTACATTTCAGAATGAAAAATTCTGCAGTGCCTGAAATACAGGAACCAGGAGTTCTCAGTTTTAAGACCCTGCAGGAAAATTCATTTAAAAGCCTTATACTGTGTTCCTTTCTAGGAAAATGCCCAGTTCATCAGAATATCCTATAGCATAGCCTGTGAAGCTGGAGCTAGGGAAGACTCTCCAACTCCACTGCAGAAACCGTGTCACCCTGCAGAAATAAATAGAGTGTATGCAAGAGGCAGAGGTACAAAATGGAAACAGAATTTCACCCAGTGATGACAATATTCTGTGGGAATTCTGGAGTTTTTATGGCATGAGCTTTGCACCAAAGAGTCTGTAAATAAAAGTCACAAAGGACACAGACTGGAAGAGTCTCACTTTGTAAAGTCCTACAGTGCTCAAGGCACATACTGAACTCTTATGTCTTAATAGGCAGCAGAAACCTTATTTACACAAATATTGGCAGAGCCTCTCCTCTCTCTTACATCCTGTAATCAATTGCTAGAAGTTTCAAAGGGAATCTCTAGGTTGGTTTCTTTATGTACTGATGCTGGCTCCCTTCTAAGACATTGCTGACACTCAAAGATTTTCTGCCCCAAGACAAATGACATTTAGCTGCTAGCAGAAAATACCTGTACCAAATAACACCAGGACCAGAAAAATTAGATTAATAGCTGTGTTGGAAGGTGTCTTGGATATTTGTTATCTGGTCAAAGAAGCTTTTGTATTAATTTCAAATAAATCCACGTGGGGCTTTAAAACCCGATTTCCTGTGATCTTTCTTTTAAAATATGTTCTAGATCCCAAAATACAGTTTCTCCATGTTAAATACAGACTTTTTTATTAATTTCTTTCCTAACAGTTTGGTAAAGAGCCTATTAGGCACAGATACAGTTATTTCTTGTATTTGACAAAATTTTGAGAAGCTGGAGATAACAATCATAATTCTCATGGGCAAACTCTTACTGTAAAGACAAAGACTGTAGGGAATGATTGTGCCACAGCTAAAGGTAGCTTCATTTAAGTCTTGCAGAAAGTAATAGGAACATGAAGATTTTATTAGGTTTGAAATAGTAAATCTGATATCATGTGAGATTTAGAAAAACTCTGAACCAAATCTCACAAGACATGTAATAAAATCACGAGAGTTGGCAACAATCTTGATCCATCTCATAAACTGTAGATAAATATGAGCAGATGTAGATGGTGTAATTAAATTGATTAGGAAGTTCATTTCCCAAGAAATCATCCTGGGAGTCAGAATTAGACACAGAGTGCTTTGTGTCAACAGAGTCCTATCTAATACACTAGTGGAAATTTCCCTAAATATAAAAGAAATAAGTTCTCCTTTAATCATTTTCAGTTATAGCAATTTTAAATGTAACTCAGAGCAATAAGTGGTTAAGAGTCTAAAACCTTTTAGAAAAGAGAAGTTAAACGTATAATAATGAATTAAACCAGAAGAGGAAATCAGGAACACCCTGTTCAAGCCACTGGAGCCATTTTCTGAAGCGTGCTGATTGAGATTACCTTCACTGGGATCTGGAGGCCATACATTTTTAGGAACAGAAAATAACCCAAAGACAAGCTGTTGTAGCATTGTGTAATGTCAAAAGTTGGGAAATTTCTTTAACTTAGCTGTCCTAGCAGTTCAGTGATCTTTAATAAAATGTTACTAAATTAATTTTTTTTTAGTATTTTTCATATGCTTACCTCTTTCATATGGTTTTGATAATTTTTTTTCCTAACATGGTGCTTCTACAAAAACAAAGACCTGCACAAATAGAAGCAACTACCATCTCAAATTTCCTGAAAATATGAATTAAAAAAGTACTCAGCCGAGTCTTAGCTTCCCATATAAGTTTAAAGGCTCATCTTGGGCCAATAAAAAAATTTTAAAGGGTGAAAAAATTATAGACATTCTATTTACCCCAATGTTTCTATGACAGAACTGACAAACACAGGTCCTGTCCTCAGTTAGGCTGAAATTTGTCAGACAAATTGCTACAATAAAAAGAAGCTGCCCATCCACTGGGACACCTCTGATGCCTGAAACAAAGATTCATGACAACTATATGAAATCACTCCAAGAAACGGCAAAGGTGCTGAGCCTGAGTCAGGCTTAAAAACTAAACTAAAGAAATTTAGGAAATTCTACCTAATTCAGGGAAGCTAGAAGATTTAGAGAGCATTTTAGTGTTCCAAGAATAATCTTGTTGCCTGAAGTCAAAGTATTAGTCAATTGAAAGTCCATCTTTTGAGTGATGTCATAATCATGTTTTAGACCATGTAGCATTTATGTATTTGAGATACCCTACATGCTTATAGTATCTAGCCTTGTCTGGTTGAGTTATCATGCATTACCATCTTTTACAGCGATTTAAACTCCCTCTCCAAGTCAAAATTGCAGCCTAGAAAGTCATTATCTCAACGCTGTCTCTTGTGCATCCTTGTATTTGTGGTGTGTTTACACTATATTTCTCTGAGATCAGCTGAAAAACCCATGATAAGTTTCTACCTTTCAGGTGGCATGGAGAGCTGATCTTCTTTTAAAACTTACTTTTTGCATGTGATCTACCTTCTACTATTAAACAACAGATTGTGCATTCATTTTCCATACCTACTGTTGATGCTGGAACCGTGGACAGTCAAAAACCGCAGTGGCAATTGATGCTTGACTTAATATTGCAATGACTAAGGAACTTTGCTGGAAAGGCGCAGAGGTGCAGTTCCAGTCATTGTTCTCTTCAACATTTCTGTTTTTTATCCAGTGATGATCTGAAGCAAAATGCACAAACAGTTCTGGGCACATGGCCCAAGAGCCAAGCTTTTCCAAAACCAGAGTTCTTTAACTGCTGTGTTATAAAGCCAGTCTGTTCTCCTTGTGCATTCCTGTCCGTACCATTGCCCAGTATCACCCAGGGTGAGGATCGCTTGCTATGCAAAATGTTGGGTGATCGACACATTTTCTGGCCTGAAAGCCAGGTCTCCCTCTTCCTGGGGAGACCAGTGTCAGACCTGTGTCTAAAAGCTCTTAATTAAATACTGGGCTCTTGTCACCTAAATCCTGTAAATGCTCTGAAATGTAGTTTTGCTAAGAAGTCAAAGTTCATGCAAAAGGTGAGTTTCAGGTACATCCCTTTTGGGATCTAGGGGAGTGGCTGACCTGGCATACTAAAACACGACAAAAATTAAGGGGCTAATTTTCTTATGTGTAGGAATTAGGTCCCTCATTCATGGCAGACAATAAAAGAAAAATTACCACATCTAGGGACAATTACTGTTTCAGGAATTTCCTTATATCACTATAACCACTAGACTTCATGTCTTAACAATGTCACCTTTGAAAACCACATGTGCCATTTTCACAAACTGCCCCTCAAAAAACAGTTTGTCTGGAGATACAGTAAAAAAACTGTACATGAGAAAGCAGCATAAACACTGGAGAAATTAAAATTTATGTCTGGGATCAGTGTAATTTTTAGTTTATGTGGCAGCCAGGTATAATGGTAATACCCTTCAATACAAAATGTGTTACAAAGGTAGCTTTTACTATACTTTAAATGCAAATTTGTGTGTCTCAGTGAATAAAAAAACTTCACAGGTTCCTATCTCCTACGAACTACGTCATTATTCATTATTGTACATATGTTATGACAAAAAGTTATTAAATATCTTAATTGTTATCTCTGGCCAGACTCTTCTTTTACCCAGGCTTTTCATCCTTCTGTCCAACACTCCATTTTCCAGTCACACATAGCAAGTCTCTGACCCAAGGAGAATCCATTTGTGCTTGTGGTTATGTGGCTGCCACACCTAAGCGAAAGAAACACATAAAAAATTTCCTGGATCCATACCAGCAATTCTCTTCTGAGAATGCCTGGAAATGGTAATTAAGAGTAGGCCAGAAAAGAATCTTTCATCGTAACAAGTCTGAATTTCACCATTTCAAATAAAAAAGCCTGCTGGAGACCACAATCATGTCCTTCCAGTAACACTAAGAGAAGGAACGATTAAATGACCCTTGCTGAGCAAAAAAGGATATAATTAAAGCCATGGCCCGACCCAAAGTTTGGGGGCCAGGAATTAATTAGTGAAGCTATTTGTATTCATTTGTCAGAAGGAGCTGAGAAGCAGCCAGCAGACAGGAAGAAACTGAGGAGTCTTCAAAACAATCAGTGAGAGTGTAAACTTGAACGAAAATAAAACAAAGTAGGACAAGGATTTTTTTGGGTAGAGCACTGGAGAGAAAGAGGCTGAGAAATCAAAGCAAAGCAAAGGAATTCCCCTAGGTGTCTTATCCTTACTGTGTTCTGGAAACAGAATTCTTTTGTAGGGCATTTGGTAAATTATCATATGAAAGAAACAAAGAATACTAACATAACTTTGACTCAAATATTGGCAAGTTCCTTGGGACAAGTAAATGACACAGTATCATAGCTCTTTCAGGGTGTTTGCATTGTATTTCTTCTCCTGATTCCTCAGCGTGGTGTGGTTGTCCAATCTCAAAGTAATTTTCTGACAAGTGTGTGACATATGCATCTGTCTTTCTGTCTGTGTTCCACAGCTGAAGAAAGATGCGGAGCCACAACACTCATCTCCTCTGCTTCAGCTACCAGGGAGAAGACATAGAACAGGACTTTGAACTATGTAGATGCATCAGCCTAAGTGAAAGATGCAGAGAGGTAGTTACGGTTTTCTCTCCTTCTCTATTATTAAGATAAGAGCAAACAGGAATTTTCCACTTAACACTTTCACTTCAAGAGACTGAAACACACATGAATCCTTCTTTCTGTTTTTAAATAATATGAACAGTTAAAGAACTCCTCTTGCTCCCATGAAATTCATGAAGCTCCCATAGAATTCAGTTGCTGAAGATCAAGATGTCAATCTCTGGCAAGATCCAGAATTTGGAAAATTGCTGTTTATCAAGATATAAAATGTCACTGATGATGATGATGAATTGTACCTAGAGGACCAGCCCAGTATCTGAAGTTTGCCCTCCTTCTACCTAGTGTTTTATCCTGCCCTTGGAAAACTTCAGCCCTACACATAGATGGAGGTACTTTGCATTCATCATCACAAATATAGCTGGTGTTTTTCCTGTAAGAAAACACTGAAGAACCCCAGCTATTTTAACTTTCACAAGCGACTAACAATAATTGCTTTTTCCTACACTGGGCATGCAGTTAGTAGTAATTGTCATGCAGACCATATTTCACGAATTTGTGTGAAATGTCATTCTTGTATGAGGCTGTTGAAAAGTGTATTAAAGACCATCCTATTGTCCCTGCCTGCTTCCTTAGATGCTATACAAATAAACCAATCAAAAGATCATTTATTTGTGTGCAACTTGCTAGCAATACAGCTATATTAGCTATTCGTCACAATCTTTTTATATTGTAAGATCATCTCAGTGTTCACAAATCAGCTGTACCACCTTTCTGTATGAAGAAGTTTAGAAAATCAACCAGATTCTTCATGTCCTATTTCTGAAGTCCTGTATTTGCCTTCTTCAATTCTCAGGTTCTGCTCCAACATCCTCTCCTTCTTAAGAGATTGCCTCAGATAATCCTTTAAATGGTGTTGTGTCTTTAATTTATCCCATGATAGCTGTAAAATTGCATGTCCAAAAAGCACATTAACTAAACTGAAGTACATCAGATTTAGTTGTAAGTGTTGCAGAGGAGGATTTGGAAGAGAGGATGAAAGTGACTGTGACAAGAACTGAACTCTCTGGGAGTAATCACCTATACCATTCACTACCAGCATTAACAGACTTATGACTTGGTTCAGTTATTTGTGTTTACTGCAGAACCATGATGCACTGTCCTTCTATATGCTACTTCTGCAAAAGGTAAAGTTAAAAAAAAAAGAAAAAAAAGCTAATTTTGAAAAAGTTGTAAGTTTCTTGTAAAATTCAACTCCACTGTCAGTCCTGTTTAAAGAATTGGCCCGTCATATCATTTCCATTTCTAAATTATTATTGTCACAATTATGAAATGGAGAATGTTAGGTTCTGGGCCTCTATAAGTAGGAATACCATGATGGCATACAATAATGGAAGATAAAAAGTCTGGAGAAGAAAATAATTATTTTGGCTGGTATTTAGGTTGGTAGTAATACACTCATAGCTTGATGATCACATTTACTACTTCACTGGTAGTTAGAAATTCTTGATCAAAGACAAGTCCTTACCATAAAAATGTGATTGCTTGCATCTCAGCTGAAATGATAGACAGTTCATTGTATTAAGATGTTTTGTGGTTTTCATCCAAGAACAAATTAAAATAGAATTTAATTTTAATAATTATAGGGTTTTGCAGATCATTCATTCTGGTATGCTGTGAAAAATTATCCTTTGAAGGTAAGTTAGTTAAATTCTCTACTCAGAAAGCATTCAGGCAACATCTTCTTCCCACTTGTTCCGACTTGTGGTTGGGAAGAAACCATTAGGGTTAAATTTGAAGATTTATGTGCTGATTAGTCTTTCAACCAAAGAGTTGGACTTACTGGGAATCCTCTGTCTTTCTCTATACAAAAACAACCTGTCTGCATTCAAACTCAAGTATATGGGATCAAGCCTGAATTGATGCAAATTCTTTTTATACCATAAACTACCCGTAAGTTTTGGCCATAAGTCAAAGCTTTTGTTGTTGAACTGAGTTTTCTGTTGAAATCAGTTTATTTCAACATTTCGTTAGATGAAAATCATTAGTAACTTCACATAATTTCTACATGATGTTCTTTTAATTTCTGCCTATCTGGTAAAATTCTTAACAATAGCAGCCAAAAATACAAAGCAACATTTCCTGGAGTACCATTCCTTTTCTTCAGACACCCACAAATGTAACCAATTGATTACCTCTAAGGTGAAAAATCAGTCCCCACACCTTGAAAGTCAAAATCCAATCGTATTTATTATTTTCCTTATTGTCAACCAAAGACATGTGCATAGTAGAATCAAACATTTACTTCTATTTTATTGGCACGTGACCTTTAATTTCCTCTGTTGCACAGGTGTTTTCTATCATTTATTCAGCAATTCAGCTATGCCACTGAGTGACATGATAGCGCATCAGAAAATTCTTACAGCCTCATTTTATAACTCTCAGCAGTGCTTTCTTATATTGATCAGTTCTATTTCCATCAAGTAAGAGAGTAGGCACCCATGAAGAAATAGCCATATCGAATTAATGTGCATTACTTCCACCAGCAACTACTAAAAAATCAGACCTTAATTGAAGAAACAAGCATAGAAATTTTTAACAACCTTATAAAAACATCTATAATGTGTGAAACTTGAATTTACTAGGATTTATATACATGGCTCTGAATCCAGACATCTAGATTTAGTAAAGTACTTGTTTCTGTTTGCTGGCCAAAACTCTGACACCTCTTTAGTGCAAATAATATTTAAAGTGTATTCTTCTAGATTTTAAAATGGAAACCATAACCTTTCTTTCCCCTGTCCCTGAGCTATCACGTATCCAATAAATAATTAACTTTTTAAAAATTTTGCTTTACATGGAAAAAAAATCCTCATTTTATAATTAAAAAAAAAGTTATATACCAAAAAAGTCTTCCTATTAAAATTTCTCAGATGTTTGATAGTGACTAGATGGTCATGGATTTTTGCAACATGATGAATTTCTGCTAGAAAAATATGAGTGATAAGAAATCATTGCATTTGTCCCATACATATCAATTCTTTGTCAAAAGCTAGGTATTTATTTAAAGCTTACAGCACATAAGTTAGAAAACACATTCTTTCAGAGATACTTATCCATTCTAGAGAGCCTATTTGGCACTGTATCACGACGTCCCTCAAATTTTTATCTGAGAAGACTCATAGGTGCCCTGGGTATCATTTAACTGATGTGTAGTTGAGGCAAAGGAAATTTCAGTGTGGTTTACCCAGGGTGGTAAAAGCAGCCTTTGGGCACAGCACAGGTCTGAGTCGTAGTCTGACTGATACCCCAGGGATATTGCTGTCCTTTCCTCCGCCTGGAAAAATGACAACTTGTCCTGCGTCCTGCGACACAACTACATGGTAGTTTTAGACTGATGAAATTTACATATACAGACATCTTTCCACACATTTTGTGAGAATGTGCTATATTGCTAGCACTAGTTTTCAGTGATCAGAAATTCCCTTTGCTAAATTCAAGGAGCAAAGTCTGTACTTCTCTTGCTGTTCCCAGCACTCAGTTTTGAAGAAGTTTGCTGAACTCAGGCATTCTAGTAGAGTTTTAAATATAAAATACTGCAATAAGGAATAAATAAGTTACAAAAAAAAGGACAGAGAAAAAAAATAATCCAGAAATGCTGAGTTTATGCAGAGCTGACTCATACTTTAAAAAATCAGTATTCCCACTGGTTGAGACTTCATTCTAGAAACTTTTGCAATCCCATCCTTGATCTCGTATATCCTTGAAAGCATAATGGAAAGAAGTAGGTTATTAAATATAGGAACATTTCTGCTAAAACATGTCTAGGTAGATGGTAAAAGCTATAGGGACAAAAGAGAAGAATATATAAGAGACAGTAGTACTAACCTTACACCATTTAACTGTTGCCACATAATCAGTTTTGTGGACTTAACAACAAATTGACAATATTGTGTAGGAATTTGTTATGCATTTTTATCAAATATGTGTTTATTTATTTCTTTTCGTTTGTTACTACACATAGATTTCATTTGCATTTGGAAAAAAAGCTCTTAGGTGTTCAAAAATCACTTTTAACCAAAATACTTTACGCCAATGGCCCATGAGAAAAAAAAATCAGAGCTATCATGTTCTTTCCTCAAAAATTGCTCTCTTTTTGTGGTTGTAATTACCCTACTCCTTAATTATCTTTATTTCTAATTATGGACTGTTGGCAATATTGTTTTTCACTGTAGGGCTTCATTTTTGTGGTGACTGTAATTTGTACAGGAACTTGGCATCTTTTCATATGAGTGTGGTTAGAGAAGTTAAAGTTAAAAAAAATATATACAGATAAATAAACTGA
The DNA here is from genome assembly GCF_000703405.1 of Apaloderma vittatum. Lineage (NCBI taxonomy): Eukaryota > Metazoa > Chordata > Aves > Trogoniformes > Trogonidae > Apaloderma > Apaloderma vittatum. The sequence continues at coordinate 58,552 of NW_009694000.1, read as the reverse complement.
CATGAAAAAAAAAAAAAGCAAGACCAAGTCACAGAACAAACTGAAGTGGATGTCTTGTCTGGTAATAGGTCTATTATGGGTGGTCCAAGACTGCTGTCAGGATTGAATGAATCCATCTTTTACATTCCAGCTGAGCTGCAGAGATCCCTCTAGGGTATGTAGGACCTTACATGTCCAGGTATGTGAAGCCCAGCAGGCTGTATGAGGTGTACACTAGAAGCCTGCAAGGCATTCATGAGTCAGAAGACAGAGATTTATTAATATGAGTCATCCCAAGATGTCTTACACTGGCACAGACATTGTCAAAGGCTGTAAGAGCTCTTCTGTCTCTAGATGCTGCCTACACATCCCCTAGACTTTTTTTAATGCATTTTGTCATGACCCTCAGCTGGGCAATTCTGAGATTTTCAATTTGAAGACAGACAAGTGTGGAGGCATCAAAAGAGTGAACTCTATACATCTCTCTTCCTAGAGATAATCAACTTTTCCATAGTGTTCATAATTCAGTGAAGACATTGTTCACCTGATATATATTTACAAATCTTATTTCCTCATTTCCCTTCTTTCAGTAGTCTTTGGGTACCTGCCACAACTGCTCTTTCATAGGAACATCATCTGGCACTGCTTTCTCATCTCTTCGGGCACAGGTGTTTTCCCAAATCCTGTTCACGCCATCACTCTTCCTGTGACCCATCAGCCAACAACGAAGCAATTCAGAAAGAGAGCAGGATTTGGTCACATGATTGTGTTAAACATTTCCACTTATCATAAACAAGTCACAACAATTCATTGATGAATATACAGCACGGTTGATGAGGCTTTTTCAGTGATAAATGATGGCTGGCATTACCGGTATTCTTGCAGTTCTTAGTAATATTGTGAGGCAAACAGGACACTGAGCAAATAAAAGTCATGACAGTAGAAATAAGGCCTCAGTTTTGAGAGCTCTGTGGAAAAAATATTCTATTTGTCTGTTCTGTGATTGCTTCTTAATGTTTCCAGGAAAATTTTTGCTAAAAAATACACTTAAAAAAGTAAATCTAGAGATCAGAAAAGGACTATTTGTCTTCTACCTAACAGAGAAATCAATGCACTGGAGAAGATAAAAAAATAATATACTAGGTCTTCATATTCTCTGCTTTCGATCATATACTTCTACACTATATTATTGAACAGTCAGTTGGTATTAAAAGACAAGGCCATAAATTACCAAAATGTCTCATAAAAATACTGTTATTTTCTGGAAGTAAAATACTCTGAACGTTTCAAATCCAATTTGAGTAAACTTGATAATGATGAGGAACAAATTTGAGTACACTTTGTACCAGCTCAGGCATCCTGCTTTGGAAAGTATATCCAGGGACATAAAGTTTTAAGCTCTCATATTTTGTGAATATAGCTCCATAAAGTCTTTGGCATGGCTGGCATGCCAGGAGAAGGTCAAAACTTATAAATCTAAACGTGAAAACTAACAACGTGTAGTGATGGGACAAGGGGCAATGATTTTAAAATGAGAGAGGGAAGATTTAGGTTAGATATTAGGAAGAAAAATCTTTACTGTGAGAGCAGTGAAACACTGGAACAGGTTGCCTGAAGAGGTGCTTGAGGCCTCATCCCTGGAGACATTCAAAGTCAGGCTTGATGGGGCTCTGAGCAGCCTGATGTATTTAAAGATGTCCCTGCTCACTGCAGGGGGGTTGGACTAGATGACCTTTCCTGTGCCTCGCCACTCTCAGGGTATTCTTCCCTATATCTAATCTAAACCTACCCTCTTCCAGCTTCCACCCATTACCCTTTGTCCTATTATTATAGGTCCTTGTAAAAAGTTCCTACTCAGGCTTCTTGTAGGCCTTCTTTAGGTACTGCAAGGCTGCTCTAAGGTCTTCCTCGAGCCTTCTCTTTTCCAGGCTGAAAAAGCCTAACCCTCTCAGCCTGTCCTCATAGGAGAGGTGTTCAACCCTCTGATCATCTTGGTAACTCTTCTCTGATCTCACTTCAACAGCTCCATGTCTTTCTTGTGTGTGGGCTCCAGAGCTGGACACAGTATTCCAGGTGGGGTCAAACAAGGGCAGGGCAGAGGGGCAGAAGCAACTCCCTCAACCTGCTGATGACACATCTCTTAGAATCATAGAATCATAGAATGGCCTAAGATGGAAGGGACCTTAGAGATCATTTTAATCCAGCCTCCCTGCCACCAGGGATGCCACCTCTTGACTAGATCAGGCAACACATGGGGACCGAACGGGAATCGAACCTGTGACCTTAGCATTGTTAGCGCTATGCTCAACTGACTGAGCTAACCGGCTCTTGATGCATCCCAGATACGGTTGGCTTTCTGGGCTGCAAGTGCACACTGTTGGCTCACGTGGATCTTATCATACACCAACACGTCCAAATCCTGATCCCAAGGACTGTTCTCAATCTACTTACTGCCCAGCCTGTCTCTGTGCTTGTGATTGCCTCAACCCAGGTGCAAGACTTTACACTTGGCCTTGTTGAACTTTGTGAGGTTGGCCTGGGCCCACCTCTCCAGCCTATTGAGGTCCTTCTGGATCACATCCATTTCCTGCAGCATGTCAACCACACCACAAAACTTTGTGTCATCAATAAACTCGCTGAGGATGCACTCAATGCCACTGTCCATGTCACTGATAAAGATGTCAAATAGTGCTGGTTCCAGTACTGATCCCTGAGGGACACCACTTGCTGCTGGTCTCCACTTGGACATTGAGCCATTGACTGTAACTCTTTGAGTGCGATCTTTCAGCCAGTTCCTTATCCAAGTGGTCCGTCCATCAAATCCGTATCTTTCCAACTTGGAGACCAGAATGTCGTGTGGGACAGTGTCAAAGGCTTTGCACAAATCGAGGTAGATGACATCAGTTGCTCTTCCCTTGTCAATTGATTCTGTTAATCCATCATAAAAGGCCGCCAGATTTGTCAGGCAGGGCTTTCCCCTGGTGAAGCCATGTTCGTTGCCACCAATCACCTCCACACTTTCCATGTGCCATAGCAGAGACTTCAGAAGGATCTGCTCCATGATCTTTCCAGGCACAGAGGTGAGACTGACTGGTCTGTAGTTGCCTGGGTCTTACTTTTTTGCCTTTTTGAAAATGGGGGTGATGTTTCCCCTTTTCCAGTCAGTGAGCACTTTACCAGACTGACATGACCTTTCAAATACGGTGGAAAGTGGCCTAGAAACTTCATCCACCAGTTCCCTCAGAACCAGTGGATGGATCTCATCAGGTCCAATGGACTTGTACACCTAAAGAAAAGATGAGGCACAAAATGAACCTGCTTCTGGTTTTCCTTACCCCTAACTCCACAGGCTCGTCTTTCATGCTTTAGCAGTGTTGATGTTACCAGCCCCGAGGCACAGGGAAAGAATTCTTGGCAGAGAGTACCTAGATCAATTTTTTTAGTTCATTTTATGTTCCTGGGCTATCAGCTCAAGAGACTGGGCATGTTTCTTACACAGAAATGAGGTCTTTCAGGACCCTCTTTAGCCCATGTTCTAATGTGAAAGAGGTTCCAATCGCTGTCTAGAAGCTATACAGTCAGGTCACAGTGTTCGTGCTAGTCAACTTGTTTGGCTGTGGTACAAGCGACAAGAGAGTATTAAAAGGTCAATTTAAGCAAGAGTGCTGAGCCCCAATATACACTGAGTGTGACGTCTGGCCAATAATGCAAAAAGAGCATTAGTAAAAAATGTTTCTGGAGGAAGAAAAGAAAGGTAGGAAAACAAAGTCAACAAATCCGAATTCTGAAAATAAAAAGAGCAAAGCAAAGACATGTTAAGGACTCAGTGTGGAAAGAACATCCCCATAATAATCCCCATAACATGGAAATGAGTTCACTGGTAGGTTTGTTGTTCATGTGGTTATTCTAGAAAATTACCAATGACCTTTTCTCTGGAAAACAATACAGATTTACAATATTCTAAATAACTTCTCAGGAAGTTTTCCACCATTTTAACTGCTGATCATTCAACATGTACACAGATAACACTTGGGATAGCCCATCAACATGCCTGGAAATTGATAGAAATCTGGTTCATTTCAGCAGAGCTACATGACTTTGCAGAGCAAGATTAACAGTTATGTTGTTTAGCTACTACTGTTTCTTCTTGTCCATACAAAATCTCAGACTGCTCTAAAAGCTCTGAACAACTAAGAAATGTTGCCAAAATATGCTGTTATTTACTGGATGGCTTGCATCTGGATGTGCTTTATTAAAAATCACAGAAGTCATGATTGAAAATGTCCCTGCCTATTACAGGGAAGGTTGGACTGGATGACCTTTAGAGGCCCCTTCCAACCCAAAATATCCTATGATTCTGTGACTATGTTCCTTCAAATTTACACCAGCATTCATATAGGAGGAGACCACCAGAATGGAAAATTCCTGTTCAGAAAGATTATAGAGAAGAAGAAAAAACATTTTGAACACTGATTACATTGCTCTTCCTGACTTCCCAACTTCACAGTATTATTTATTTCAAGTCTTCTGAAAAAGAGATCGTTTCAGTGTACTATTCTATATGTTTGGACATGCACATACTTTTCCTTCTAGTGAGTGACTTCCTCAGATCTTGGAATTCTTTCAGACAAATCTGTTGAGCTTTTTCTCTTTCTTATTATTTTTCCATTTATATTTATTTTTCTTTCTTTTTTTCCCCTGCATTTTTCATTCTTTTTCTCAATTTTGTTTTTGTTTTTCTTTTTTTTCTTAATTTTCTTCCTTTTTTCTTCTCATTTTTTTTTCTTGCTTTTCCTTTTCCCTTTTTTTAAATTTTTTTCACACAGAGGATTTTCAATAGATTAAACTAACATATATTTCTATCTTTCTTTACCTGAAAAATGTCTAACTGGCACAAACAAGGTACAATAAACAGAAATCTATTGCAGGTATTTCAATATTAAACGTTGTCTAGACAGTGTAAATCTAGTTCTCCTATCAAAGAGTAGGAAGTACTAAGTCTCAACTCCTTTAGGATATTTCAAGATCCAAGAGGCCATTTGATCCGCCTTGATAAATTAAGTGGAGAAAAATGACATCCATCAAAGAGTATCTCTGGTTACACCCCCTCTGTTCCCACTGCAGATCAGCCCAGACACAGCTGGGCAGGTGGACCATGCCCCTAGGAACAGCCCCAGAGCCCAGGCTGGAGCAGTTTGTCACACCCAGAGCTTTCCAAGGAGGCTCTTTCGGGGATGCCCAAGGGCATTTCCATTGCAAGTGCTTCTGGTGACAGAAATCAGACTTTAGCTGATGCATGTTTGCTTTGCCAGGAAGGAAAGAGGAAGCAGGCACCTGTCTAAACAAGAAATAGCTCAGGATGTAGCTTGGAGACCACAGGGGAAAAAAATGACAAAATATTCAAAGTAATATATGAAAGAAGAGATTCTCTTCCAAATATGTTTCCAGCATGCAACAGTTGGCAACATGACTCATATTCACAGAATTTGGATGTGATTTTCTGCTTTTCAGTCTAAAAGCGATGTGAGCGGATACACAAATCCCACAAGCTGGTGCTGCCAGTCCCAGGCTCATTGGTCACCATGAGCAAGAAACCTGCTTAGACATCAGTTACAAAATGTTCTTTTAGAAAAAGCTGTGCATAGCCAAGGGCAAAGAAAAGAAAATTACGTGGAAGGAAGTCAAGGGAAAACACGATGTTAAGTAAATGTATAGCTATAGAGCAGAAGAAAGTGCCTGAGACTGAAAACAACGTAATGCGTTTGATCTGTAACGTAGTAAAAGGACATGAAGGTTTTCAGGCACGTATATTCATCAGAGATTTCCTACACGTAGTGTGAATATCTACATTCCTTTTACTTATTTTTATTTTTTTTCCTTTATAGTGAGTATTTTTGTACCAGCAAGCACCACAAATAAAGATAGTAGTGAATGACTCACACCAGAAATTTCTAACTTATTAGTCATTTACCTGTTAGAGGAATAAATATTGATTCTGTGCCCACCTAAATGAAAGATGTGTCTGATGGCTCATGATGGAAGGTATGTGATATTCAAGGATCGTGGTTTTCTCCAGTAAATGTACGTGTCTTTCCAGGCAGAGGTTCCCAGACTGTGCTGTATGTACTCCTAGTGGTGTTGGAATAGTTTCAGACTAGTTCTGGACACAGTGATCAGCAAATCAATTAAATTTAGGAATCTTTCTTTAAATGGAATCATTACAACTCGCTGATGGTAGCCAGCGGAGCAGGTCTAGCTCTGTCTGTACTGAGTCTATCTATCCCCGGGGTGAGTTCACTCCAGAATTTAGCAAATGATCATCAGTAAATCCCTATGTGGAGGTAAGTATGAGAGCTGCAGAACAATTGGCTGTCTAGGTCACTGTTGGGTGGTATTTGGCTGTGTGAAGATATTCCCACAATAATTCAGGGAAGAGGTGAGAGGAGAAGAGGATAGTTCTGGTTTAGGAAAGCAGAGTGTGAAATAGAACAGTGAAGAAAATAGCCGTGCTAAGGGAGAGGAAGATCTCAAAAGCATGAAAGCAGCTGAAAAGACCCCACTGCTGCGTATGCACACAACCTGAAAGAGAGGTATGAGTTGTCTCTATGTAGGAGGTACTCACGTGAATAAAAGGATTACCCCCATTTTGAGGCTGTGACCCCAATTAACTTTTTTCCATTTATTTCAAAGGATCTAGTCATATGCTTGGAATTAAGCAAAGGCTGAATTGTTTTCCTGGACCCAAAATGCCAAATGATTAATAAGTGTTTATAGCTTTACTATACTGTATTATTTAATTATTGGCTTACTTACTAACAGAGACATGTATATTCAGACCTATGCAACTATTAACATCCATTGGTGACTCTTAAATATGTTCTTTCCACAGCTGAGACTATGAAATTCAGATTATCTGAAATACACTCTATAAGGTCATAAAGTCTCCTTAAACATTTGCACTTGAAGTCCTTATTAGAGTAATTTAGTCTTCTTTTAAGACTTATAGAGAATTGCTACTGGTATATAGGGAGCCATTGCCATGAGAAGACAAGGAGTTTAGGGTGTTATTTTTTTGTCCTACATCACTTAAAGCATTTTATATATATATTTGTTTTTATATAGCTATAGCTTTTTTTACTAAATGAAAAAGATCTGTGCATGTGTGCAGAAGAGAAGGAAAGATTGGTAAAGAACAAACATAGTCTATTTATTTTAATCACAATTGTTTTTCTCTTTTCCAGTTTTATTATGTCCTTGATTCAATATTCTTCATAAAATCAATTCAAATTAATAGCATTCACAATGCCACTTTAACAAAATTTGAACCTATAAAGAGAAGAATGGGAATCAAGTCATGCTGGATACTCTGAGTTGGATAAGCCTGTATCCTTTCCTTGGAAGAGGGATGTTCTTCTATTTACAGTGATACTAAGAGCAAAATGTATGCATGCTATTTTAGAAAATCAATGGTAATATCAAAGCACATATTTACACAATGACAATCTTTGTCCGGTTCTTTAATATTTAAGAAGGAAACTGCAGATGAAGGCTGTAACTCTAGAAAGGAAAGCTGAGGCCACATTAGAGCTAAAAATAAACATATTTTCTATTAGTAATTCGAAATTTTCCCTTTTTTCCTTCAGCATTTGTTTCCCCTGTTTACTTCTGATGTGTTTGTTACTCCATCTGCTTACAGGATCCTCTGTACATATATTAAGGAAAGCACGTTCTGACTTGTCAGGCAACTTTTATTTCAGGGAACATGAACACTTATACCCCACCAGTCTCAAGAGGCAGACCATTACTTAAGGCAAGCCTTCCCTGATGGTTTGAAAGCCACCTCTTAAGCACATTCTGCACATCAAGCAAGGCCAGGCTTTGTATCCTCCAGCAAATTCACGTGGGTGAATTATCGCATGGACAGCATGCAATCAACCCAGGGGATGAAATCTTGCACTCGTCTTTACTTGGAAGAAAAAGAAGAGCAGCGCAAACTCCCAGGGAAGAGCACAGAACTAGAAGAGATTACATAAATCATCCAGTCCATCCCCTGTCCGCAATCAGGTAACTTACAGCTGGATCAAAGAACACTGCTCTTTCCCACACTGCAAAGCCCTTAGAGTATTTCCCAACATCTTATAATAATTTCCAGACCTTTACTACAGAGAGAGCTGTGGACAATATTCTGGGCATCTCCCCACATTAAGGGATTTTGCACTTCAGCAAAAATGTAGAGATGCTTCCTAATCAGAGCTCAGGAAAAATTCTTTCCTGAACCCATCATGATGATCAGTCTAAGTGTGCTTACAGGAGCAAGAGACAGCAGACAGGCATGAGAAAAATATCTTCAGCCCTAGCTGTCCCAGATCAGTGTGAGGGAATGAGAGGTGAGGGAAAGAAAATAAATCTGTCCTTCTGCCCACTAGGTGCTGATGGGGGGTGAGAGATGCTTTTAAACTCTGTGCTCTACATGTCCTGTTAAGGCCATTTCCTACAGTTCCCAGGAGTATTTCTCCCATCTCAGCATAGGATGTATGCTGTTTTCAGTCTCAAGCGGATATTTAAGTTCTGATATTCCTGACGTCTTGTGTGTTGTCCTATATTTATCGCTGCAGTTATGCTTCACGGTGGCAATGAGAAAATCGATGCACCACACCCTTCAGCTACAGTCATTAGTGCCAGGTTCAGGCAGCCGACCTCAGAACTACTCCAAGAGCCCGAAGAAACAGATAAAAGCTGTCCAAGACCCACTAGATGGTTCTGTGTATAGCTATTACCAGCTACCAACATGGGGCAGAGTTTAGCATGAGCTTCTATATCAGCTGTGTGGCTTTGATTTCCAGCACAAGTCCCTCTGCCTGGAGCCTCACTCATCTGTTCTGCCCATTCAGCAACTTTTGGGTTCCCCCAGTCACTCTAAATTAGTGCTCTTTCAAATAATTAAGAGTATTTTATTTTATTTGTCTCAAGAAGCTCCACGATTATATTTTTCCAGTTCCTGGATCTTGCCCAAAACATTCCAGAGGTTTCAAGAAATATTCAGAAAGTCGGTAAGTCTGAGTATCCTGTTTGGCTGGTGTGCAGCGCGTATGCGAGTGGAAGGGTACAAACCTCAACCGAGCCTCCCAGAAATGCTGCAGCTTGCAGGAATTTTGTTGTGACCCTAACTTTCCATCTTGGTTGCACCAGTTCTGCTCAACAGGCTCAGTCTGGATCCCAGTGAAATCAGTTGGGGAGGAGAGTTTCTGCTGGGATCACAGAGAATTGGATAGGGGCCTCTGTCAGATTTCCAAAGACTGAAAATGAGTGTACTGGCATTTGGTAAATCTTTCCTCCTTTTCTGATCAAGGTTTCTACCCTTACTGTGAGCAGCTTTTGCTAGTTTATGTTCACAGTGAAAACCAATGAAGCTGTTGGGAAAACAGATGCGACTGCCATTTTCAGTCGGGAAAGCAGCGCTTTTTCCAAGCTCGTTTTTCTAACTGAAATGGCTGTTAAAATCTCCTTATTTCTCTGCCTCTCTGCTTCTATACACTATTTCTTCATAACCTGCTGTCTCTGGCTTTTAAACATTTCTCTGGTATTGCAGCTTCAGCACCGCCCTGAGCACAGCTTTGAGCCTTTTGTTTTTTCAGTATTTGGAACACATTTTTGTGTCTCCCTAAGTAAAAGTACTATTTGAAACATCTCTTCTTCATTCTCTCACATCATTATTTACTCTAATAAATTGCATTAGGCATTCTCCAATTGTGCCATTCAATATTCAGCCACAAACTAATCTATAAACCATATGCAAAAATGTGCAAGTTGAACAAATATCAACAATTTCTGGGCCTTGCACATTTGAAGCAATCTCTCAGAGAAAGCCTCCAAGGCTAGGCAGTGTGGGTGAGGAAAGCTCTGTGAGGAAGTGCAAATACGCCTAAAAAGCCCTAAGTTGCTAGTTATTGCCCCTTATCTGAAGGCTGCCGCCTGCAGACATGGCAGACACAGAAAGTGACTGTGTGAGGATTCTTAGATCACGTGGATGCCATGGCTCACAGGAGCGGGAGATAAGCCAGATATCACTCAGGGGAAGGTATCCCTCTGCTTATCAAAGGCTTATGTGGAGATATCCTGGCAGATAAGCCCTGGTTAAAAGGTACAAGTTAGAGAGCAAGAAGTGAGAAGAAACTGTGTGAAACTGGCAAGAGAGTTCTATGCCCAAGTCACAGGGTGACCATGGGTAAAACTCCTAAAAGGAGTAAAAAAAAGCAAAACATTCTGAATCCCTCTTCCTTTCTTTTCCTTTTCCTTTTCCTTTCCTTTTCCTCTTCCTCTTCCTTTTCCTCTTCCTCTTCCTCTTCCTCTTCCTCTTCCTCTTCCTCTTCCTCTTCCTCTTCCTCTTCCTCTTCCTCTTCCTCTTCCTCTTCCTTTCGGTTTATTTTATAGATGACCACATCCAAGTGTGCCTGGATCTTGCACAAAATCCAACAGTGTCATGAGAAACTCCAGAAATCTAGAGGTGCAACTATGACTAGTTCAGGATAGTACGATGTCACAGTTTTACAGGTGATTAAAACTGGCATTACTCTTTGCTGGACAGAAAGATATTAAAAATAAACCCCAAAACCCCCTAAAACTCAATCCCAAAACTGGTGTATCTAGTTAGGTTTCCTGTGAAGACTGGTTTGCTGTAGATGATTTCGTCAAGTAGACCTCAGGCCTGGGCATGATGAGATTTTATATGCTTAGCTGAACCGTACTTAGTGTAGGACCTTAAGCAATCCTTGGGACAGTTTGATCTCTAAATGTAGGTTAAAGTAGCTTTAATTTGCACAAACTTGTAATAAAGTCCAAGAGAGCACTAAATAATAGTAAATTCTGGATTTTACCTATCCCATAGGATAGGATAGGATAGGATAGGATAGGATAGGATAGGATAGGATAGGATAGGATAGGATAGGATAGGATTGGATAGGATGTACTGTACTGATGTCGAAGCCAAAATTTGACCACCATATCTTCCACTACATTGATGTAACACTTTTTTAACAGTTATGAACCTATTCATTCCAAAGTTGGGCATTTCTCACTTCTGTATTTTCTCTACACCAGCAGCAAACCACTTGAATGGTGATTTAGTTACTGGCTTTTGCAACTGCCAGATAATCCCTGGCATCTCTGAAAATAATTTTTGAGAACTCTGGGTCAGAAATAGTCTGCTTAGGTCAAAATTGTCTGCCTCAGCATTCCTTTACATCATGAGCTTATGTCTTCTCGCAGCACTGTATGGTCTGGTTTATAATTTTGTTTCATAAGCTTCTTAAGATGAAAAGGTATCTGGGAAAAAAATATTTATCATAATATTCACTAGCCCTTTAAACAAAACTTTTCACAGATGCTGACAGCTATGTGAAAATAGTTTGTCTTCAAAGACAGAAAAGCTAAACAAATATTATGAAAATAGAAGTTGTGAAACACCAGTGGTGATTTTCCATAAGATAACTACTTGCATGCCTACGTGTTCAGTTTGTTCTGTGTCCTTTTCCACTATTAATGACTCATATTCAACCAGAGTAGAGAATATGTATTCATTTATCTTGTAAGTTCTTGTTTGGTTCTCTAATGAAGTAATTAACATGAATGTGTGATGTAACCAGGAAAGTTGTCAAATACAAATTAAATGGGTTTTTAATGATGAGCCTCCAGGAATCCTCCCTGAGCTCAACATGTGCATGAAGGTTTTATAAGAAATTAAACTCTATCCCTGAAAATCTTGCCTTGAAAGCTTTTGTATCACCTGTAGGGTTTTATAGTTGGCTGCAATGAGAATGCAGAAGCTTGTAACTCAAGCAAGGAAAAGGAACATGAAACAAATAAGTTCAAATACATCTACCATCTTCCCCACTAGAGTTACTTTTCATCCTGTATCAATGCTGCTTTAAACATATGCTGCATTTGAAACTTACTGGCAGGATCATGATGCAGCACAGAAGGTGCTTCGTGACTTCACATACAGCAGCAAAAGAGCTGAGCTTTAAGAAATATGAAAAATGGTACAAAATGTTCTACGATGGAACAAGATCTCCATGGGATGAAATCACTGGAAAATTTTCTTTGAACATCGCAATATTTAAGCAATGGCTTTAAGTAGTATAAGACATCAGCCATGCTTCTGTGTGTGTGCTGTAACCTAATACATGATATCCATCACTGTCTGCTTCCAGCTTTGGCTTTGCAGCAGTACAGATATCCAAAAGCTTTCTCTGCTCCTCCTCTGCTCCTTTCAGCAGCAGGTTATTGCTCTCCATGGCTTCCCTCCTAGAAAAGTCCAGTAACTTTACTTCCTGGCAGTAAGAGGACAAATCAGTTACTGCTTCCTGTTGTCCTTGCCTGGTACAGTGCCTATAAAGAATGACAGGGACTGTCTGCTGCCCATTAATATCTTGGCTGAATCCAGTCCTGATGGCTTTTGAACTGGAAGAGGTAGAACACTGGAAAGCTGCCTTTGTCCATTTGCCATTGTACGCCTGGACATAAGATTGGAGAGAAAGCATGAGGAAAGGCTTCAGTGTGGGGGGAAGGAGTGTTTTGCATCCTCATTTGCCCCTGCAGAGGCACAGAGCCCAAACCACAGGCTGACCTGTTGCCCTTTAAATACAGACTATCCTCAACTAAACCAGCCAAGATGCTACAGGTCTAGCTATTCTTTCCATTACAGCAGCATAGCACTGCTGAGTTCAACATATCAAGTGAGAAAAATCAGACCGTTTTTCTACACTATTATTTGTCTACAGCTATAAACCACAAGTGGCTGCAGGTTACATCTGTCAGCATGTAAACATGAATTCAGCTGGCGTTCATCATGGCAATGTGGCTTGTTTGAAGAGTTATGTATATGACAACTACCATTGAACATTCACCACCGGAAAGATGCTGATGGCAATGCAGGAATGACAGCAGCCGCTACATTCTTTGCCTCTGGAGAGACAAGAGGATGGGCAGTCCCTTCTGAGCTGCTGGCTATGGCTTTTTGTTATGTGGATGAGCAGAAAGTGCTGCAGAGGAGATTTCTGTTGCAATCACAAGCAAAGCATGTTTTTCATAGTGCCACTAACCTGCTACTCCCTTCATTCCTGTGGAGCACGGCGCTCCGAGAGCACTGACAATGATCACTGCTTAAGCAGTAGGAGAGTACATCACTGCTGAGCCAACTGCCTGGAAACGCTAATGATGCTCTGTGGTTTCTTCAGGACTCTGGGCCAGCATTTACCTCATCAGATGTATCTTTCCTTTGCTTCCCTAACACAGCCTGAGCTCTGTTCTCAGTGCAATCTATTTTCCAAGAGTGACAAGCCTGGAGGTCCACAAAGGTAGTTAAAAGAAAGCAGGATGCAAAATGAAACACACAGAATATATGGGAAGAAAGTGGGGAAGGGGAAAGAAAAGAAAAAATACACCCACTGCTGGTGTGAGAAACCCAGGGCCCAGAGGAAGAGAACAAGTACAGGGTCTGGGAGAGGAGCACAGCAGGACCAAGAAGGAAGCCTGGGTGGTCGAAGAGGCAAAGATTGTGACTCCAGCTGAAGCTGAAGAGACTGCAGAGCAACTGAAGCTGAATAAATTTACAGAATCTACAGAAGCAAAAATAGAGTCCTGTAGCCACCTTTTTCCACAGAGCCACTATTACCATCGTTGTCTCAGAAGTGGAGAAATAAAACGTTTAAATGATTTGTCCTTGGCAGATTTGGAGCCCAGGTATCTCCAACCCTCAGGCTTAGACATAACTAAGAGATTTCTGTTATATGTATTAACTTCAGGTGACTTGGAGAACATTGATTAAAGTGACTAACTGCGCAAGACTCAAAATTCGGATACCAGATGTGAGGGGAAGGTCTCTTTGGATCAAACCCTGGCTCTGACATGTACCTTTCTTTCTTTGCTTCCTTTAAAAAAAAATATAATGCTAAAAATGTATGAAAGGAAGCTGGAGAAGGTTAGCCTTGGCTATTTACCTGTATGTATGTAGTTTTTGGCCTAGTGTTATTAGGCCCATCCTGTGAATCAATTGAAGGGTTTACATTGCACATTACCTCCACTCTGTGGTTTCTGATATATCCATATTTTACCATGGCCATCAGCATGTACTTTGCCTTCAGCAATGAAAAACCTGAAGCTAGCTGTCAACCTATCAGCCTGATCCTCTTGTTTGGTAAGATGGTCCGTGATACTTGCTCATTACAACTTGCCCCTCCATGGTGCACGATGCATTGCCTATTCCCTGGAAAGTACACATGTGTTAGTAATAAACCTCCCATTCATAATCCAACACAACCATTTGATGTGGCTAATCAGCTGAGCAACTTTTTCCATTTCTAGTTTGTCTGAGTTTGCGGTCGGTGCTGCAAAAGATCCTGTCTCCCTTTCTCTCACCTCACAAATAGCAGGGAATAATCTGTTGCAAATAGATGGATAGTCAAAAATGTGACAAAGAAGAGCAGTCTGAAGCAAGCACCATCTCACCACCTTTCCAGTACATGCTCATAGAATCATAGAATCATAGAATCATTCAGGCTGGAAAAGACCCTTGCGATCATTGAGTCCAACCATTAACCCTACTCTACAGAGTTCTCCCCTAAACCGTGTTCCCCAGCACCATGTCAAAACAACCTTTAGATATATCCAGGGATGGCGATTCAACCACCTCCCTGGGCAGACTATTCCAGTTTGACTATTCTTTCTGTGAACCACTTTTTCCTAATGTCCAGTCTAAACCTACCATGTTGCAGTTTGAATCCATTCCCTATTGTTTTATTGCTAATTACCTGTGAGAAGAGACCAGCATCAACCTCTCTACAACATCCTTTTAGGTAGTTGTAGTGAGTGATGAGGTCTCCTCTTAGCCTCCTGTTCTTCAAATTAAACAGCCCCAGCTCCTTTAATTGTTCTTTATAAGATTTATTCTCCAGGCCCTTCACCAGCTTTGTTGCCTTCGTCTGCACTTCCTTCAGCACCTCAATATCTCTCTTGTATCAAGGTGCCCAAAACTGGACACAATACTCAAGGTGTGGCCTCACCAGTGCCGAGTACAGGGGGAAAATCCCCTCCTTACTCCTGCTGGTCACACTATTTCTAATACAAGCCAGGATGCCGTTGGCTTTCTTGGGCACCTGGGCACACTGCTGGCTCGTGTTCAGTCACTTGTCAATTAGAACTCCCAGGTCCCTTTCTGCCAGACAGCTTTCCAGCCGCCCTTCCCCAAGTCTGTAGTGTTGCATGGGGTTGTTGTGGCCCAAGTGCAGGACCTGGCACTTGGCCTTGTTGAAGCTCATACCTTTAATATTGGACAACTGATCCAATCTATCCAAGTCTCTCTGTAGGGCCTCCCTACAGATCAACACTCCCACCTAACCTGGTGTCGTCTGCGAATTTACTGATGATACACTCTATGTCCTTATCAAGATCATCAATAAAGATGTTAAATACAGATGGTCCCAACACTGAGCCCTGAGGAATGTCACTTGTGACCAGCCAGCAGCTGGGTTTAACTCCACTGACCATTACTCTTTGGACCTCTCTGTAGAGCCAGTGCTTTATTCAGCAGACCGTATGCTCATCCAAGCCATGAGCAGCCAGTTTTTCCATGAGAATTCTGTGGCGAATGGTTTCAAAGGCTTTTTCAAAGTCTAGGTAGACAATATCCACAGTCTTTCCCTTGTTCAATAGTCAAGTCATGCCTTTGTGCTACTGTAATGGTACCTTGAAAATGGACTTTAATTTCATAATGATATGTGGCAGTAGTCCTTTACTGACTAGCAACCATGACTGTAGTTGTTGAGCATCTATCTGAAAATGGAAAAGGAAAATTAAGTCCCAAAAGAGTGTTTTCTACCTACTGCAACTCTAAAACAGAATCAGCTTAAAATACATCTCAAGTATTTCAATTGTATATTTCTCAGTAAGGGCTGAGGATTCAGAATACGGGGATATCGATTACCTCCTATTTTAGCTTTCCACAGGAATAGACAACCACATTTCTGCTGAATAGCTAGAAAGCAAAGGAAACCCATTATGCGGTTTTTGAAAGTTTTGGGAATTGTGGAAAAAATATGTAATGCATCTGCTGAAAAAAATACCAGTATAATCATCTATATGTTCTTTATTTCATTTCAAGAATTTGTGAAAATTAATGCCTTTTTTTGGACCTTCATAAATAAATAAACACCTGGGAACATCATTGGCATGAAATACATTTATAAATGAGCTTACTACTAAACAGCTGCTCTAAACACTGTATGTATTATTTAGTCTTCCACCTCTGACAAGTGGGATTATAAAAATTATTAAAATAAATAATTTTAGTTTGAGGGGCTTTTTAGGTTTTGTCTTGTTTTTGGAGAGAATTACACTAAACCATTCCACAGACACTTCTGGGCTCGTACGGCATACAGCCCCATGTGCGTTCGCTTTTCAGAATTACTTCCAGACACAGAAGGAACAGATGTGGAGTGGTCATTGTCTTGGGAATTTGACCTGCAGCACAGACACCTCATTCACATTATCCTTCGCTTTCTATTGATAGAGCATCAGTTCCCTTTACATCTTCTCTTTCCTTACACATGCCTACTCATGTCAGAACTGGTTCTCTTGGGTAATTACACTCATCTTCAGATTCCCTTCAAGATCAGAAAGCCATTTGCTTTATTTTTGCCTTTCAGTTCACTGCCTGCTTCGGATAAAGCTGGGTATGGAAGTATTAAAATACCAAAGTAAATCCTGCTGTCACAACAAATTTGATCTAAAGTCCTTTGAAGTAACTCATAAACAGTGCTTCCCAATTATTGCTTTTGGGCTTTGGATCCACCCATGGCTTTCTACTCCAACAAGAAGCATAAGTATTAAAAACTTTTCAAAAGAGTCATCTGATGGGATTACTAGTTTGATTTCCTGGATAATGCTCTCTGAAGATTCAGGTAAGCATGTCACCACTTGAAAGTTCTCCCTATCACCTCAGGCCAGAATTAAACCTCCTCTGCAGTCATAGTTCTTGAGGTTTCACAAATTGGATAATTTCAGCCTTGAAACTGCTTTTTGGTCCCTCCCAGCTGAGAAAGGATACGCTTTCTTAATTCTAAACCATCTGCTGCTTTTGAAAACATAGTCTTCATTATTAGAATCATTTGAATTCTGGTGCAATATTACTGGAACAATCTTGGCATCATTTCACATGGGTGAAAATACACATGTGGGAAGAAAATACAAAGAGGGCTCTTGGACAATTGCTCATTTGTTATTGCCATCTCTTCTTTCTAAACCAGTGTCTTTCTACTCAGCAGTCAGATAGTTTATATTTGAAAGTTATCATCTTAACGGAAGCCCTAAATTTTGTATTCACAGTCGTGGACAGCAGCGACAGCTCATCTCATAGAAAGACCCCCTGTAGCAAGTAGACGCACACGCAACACGTGCAACTACACACCTAGTTTCCTTTCCCACAAAGTTTAGGACCACTAAGACATTTGTCTTTAAAAACAACAATTAACTTTGGAATGTTTTAGAGAGAACTAGAGGATCCAGTATAAAATTCTTAGTATTTTGTTCTGAATCTGAAATGCTACTACTATCTATGGAATATTTTGGATTTGTTGCTCAAAATCTGCACACCTTCACTCATGGCTCAATCTGCCAAATTTAAGTACACTGTTCCTACAGCGATGCATTCTGTATCTTGTTCCCTTTTAAAATTAAAACCTAGGAAATGTTGCACTGAGTTTGCATGACATACAGGAATACATTGCAATGAACTGAGTAGAATACTTAGTAATGGCACAGAATTTTCAAATTTCAAATGTTTTTTTGGGCTGATGCAGTAAAGGAACTTCTTCTTCCAGCTATAGCTGAACATTGTTCTTGGATTTTGCTGGTTTGTCTTCCTTCTTTGGGAAGTCCTTTTCTTCTGGAATGAGCAGAGCAGCCAGAGCCGTTGATGGGGCAGAACAAGGCAAGATCCCCAGATCCTCAGATCCTCTGAGCAGTACTAAATGTCTATATACTGCAGATTCCTGGGACTTTGAGTAAGACAGAATGAAAGCGATAACTGCAGTTTGATTGAAAATATTACTTAGATGTTCTGTATTTCCTGATTATGTCTGGAAAGAAATGTGATAAATGTCTTAAGAAATGTGACAGCCTGGGACAGGCTTTTAGTTCTGCTTTTCATTTGGCAGGCTGGTCTTCATGTATGCATGTATAGACAGAGCAAGGCAAGTCTCCACTCTTTGCACAGATGGACACACAGTCACAGGCACACAAAGGCTATTCAGGTCTTCAGGGAGCTCTGCTCTTCAAACCACTACTCCCATCCTCTCCAAAAGAAAGGTGGGAACTGGATGGGAGCACCCTACAGGCTGGAACAAACCAAGAGCTACTATGTTGAATATCACCTAGTGGTTATCATCTAGTCTTCAGAATTTTGTTTTAGTATCAGTGATTACAAATTATGCCTATAAAACTCAAACGATACTATAAAGTAGGTAGTACATGTTATCAGACATCATAGACTCACATAAAAAGTAGGGTATTTTTTAGTGCTACTAGGAGAGTTGAAAGGTTGTAAAAATGAGCATGGAAGAATTTCCAAGATACTTTCATTTTAAATGGAGGGAGGCTTTGATCAGTCTACTGTTTTGATTAAAAATTGAATTTTCCACCAGGAAAAAAAAATGTCTAAAAGAGTCGCACTGCAGTCTTGTCATTTAATAAGGCAGGAAAAAAAAAGAAACAACATTGCATCATTAGCAACTGTATCTTAGAAATTAATAGCTACAGAGGAACAATTAAGTTGTGTTTGGCTGAAGCCATCTGTTTGCCACCTTCCTGTAACCATTCATATATCCCCATCACTCAGTGAATACAATGAGAAAACAATGTATTTTTAATGTCTCCAAGCAATCATAAGTCCCTTGGTAAAGCATAGGTTAATTTCAGCATCACAGATGTCACATCATTTTTTCCCACGATATAAAGTTTTTCCTATGAAATATTATCCTTAGCATTCACAGTATTTCTTTCTTTAGGTGTAATGAAAGACGTGTAATCAGCACCATCAGATAGTTCCTCCACCCTCAGTGGCATTGCTAATTTGCTTGCTGAGTTATTCCTTTGCTTGAAATTACTTTAGAAAATCTTTAGTTTTCCTTTTAACCAATAAAACAGAAAATACATGACATCCAACTCAATCTGTTGCCCTAAAGAAATAGAGGAAACAAATAGTTGCTAGTTAATAACATTGGGGAGTGATATATCAAAGGAGCAGAATTTACGCCCATGCCTTGTCTTGATTAGAGAGCTCAAGTTTAATTCAGCGTGTCACCATTTCCTGCTGGCTGTTCATCCTCATCAGGAACAAACCCTTTTTAGAAGCAATTGATACCAAACATATGGACACAATTAAATCTGTAAGGGAATTTATTCATTTGCAGTTGCAGCCCTGATGTTGTCTCCGATTCATTCACCAAAAGGTTTCCACTTACTGAAGGAGATTTTTTCATTTCTGGTTGAACCCTGAAGCGTAGAACTGAATGCACTTTTGACTGGTTACTGGCATACCTTGTAACATGGACAAATTAGGCACTGAACTCTCATTTGATGGAGAGCCCTATCTTGTATTTTCAGGCACTTAAAAAAACTATGACCATGTTAGTTATAAAGCTGCAACCTGTTCTAGTCAGTCTCGAATCGTAAGTTAGGATAAGAACATTTGCTAAATACTACTACATGTATAATATTTTACATGAAATACGCATATACAGAGAGAGTATGTAATACATATAACGCTGACCAAAGGTATACCAACCAAAGCACCTGAGAAGATAAACTAACAAAATAAAAAGTCCAGTCACTTTTTTTTCTTCTGCAGTTCAAGGTCAAGATAATGAAACAGAGGTGATCTGTTCACATCTCATATTCAGCCAGGAAAGGGTTTATTATTATCACCATCACAGCTCACTTGGTTATCCTTTTGCCTCTGAGACAGATCACAGTCTCAATGTAGCTGGCTGACATAATTTTGGTCATAGCAGCTTATACAGTGCTGGCTTGGATTTTTGATGAAAACAGCATTGATAACACAGCTCAGCAATAACTAAAACATCCCTGTGTTATCAAAAACACCCTTTTTTGCTTCTTACAGTGCCCTGACAGTGAGTAGGCTTGTTAAGTCAAGAAGTTTAGAGCTGACACATCTGAGACAGCTGATCTCAACTGGCCAAAAAGATATTCCATACCCTATGACATAGCGCTCAGCCATAAAAACTAGAGAGAAAGTTTGCCAGGGCTGCCATTGCTTTGAGGACTGGCTGGGCATCAGTTGGCTGGTGGTGAGCAATTGTGGGTTTAGTTCACTTGGCTTTCTCTGAGTTTTTTATATTGCTTGTTTTTATCTCTTTTTTTAAGGGATGGGTATTTTTGTTGGATTTTGGGTTTCTTTTACTTATTAAACCATCTTTGTCTCAAACCACAAGTTTTTCGCTTCTATCTGTCCCATTCTTTCCTCTATCCCATTGTGGAGACGTGAGGGAGAAGCTGTGTGGTGCTGAGCTGCCAGCCGAGGTTAAGCCACGGCAACTGCACTCACAAAAAACAACTAATTTTAGTTGTTGCGGTTGCTGTAGTATCTTGCCATGGAACCAGAACTTCACTGCACTCATAAACACCTTAAAAGAGAGAAGTCAGATTTCATATTGCTCCCTAAGGAGAGGGGCAACAGTGGAAGTAGATGAGGGATCACAAGGAGGTAGAATTGGTTGATGTCAGTGTTATTGGAAGTGACATTGGTGAACAAATTATGCTTGTGGAGGAGGACACTTAGCTGAGGCAGCAGAAGCCCAGCTGTCTGAAAATACAGGGCTGACAGAAATGGCACTAGTCTTTCTGCCATGCCCTGAACTCAACAGTACACACAATGCTCAGATGAGGAAATGTGTTCTCTAAACTGGCTTGCAGATTACTAACACCCTATTCTCTAACAGCCCTTCCTCCTCTGCCCCCCTCCTCCTCCCCTAAAATAAAGAAAAAGGTAATAAAAATCAAAGCACATGAAGGAACTCAAAGAAAGCTTCTGAGAATAAAAAAACAGTTATTAAGGCTCTAATTAAAGTTTATATCTGATTAAAAGACAAGTGCCCATATTTCACCCAAGGAGATCATGAGGAGCTGAAGAGAAATATATACATACAGATTTTTCTGTAGTTTGACCTCAGTTTTCAGAAGAAAAGAAGAGACAAAGTTAGATTCCAGCATTTATGCAGAGCCTTGAGGAAAGGAAAGTATGGATTAAGGTAGAAGTCATAAACATACCTCTCTGGGAATCCTTATACCAAAAGGGTATCTAAAAAAGAGCAAAACCACAGGAATAATTAATGTGGACAATATATTATATAGAGTTTTCTTACCTCCTGAAAGAGCAGTCACAGGCCTCCTGCCATATCAGCTGTCAGAGGCTGTGATACCTACAACTGGAGCAGGCAAAGAGGGCAGCAAAATGAACTGCACCAGGAGGCAGCATGAAAGGAGATGGTGAGAAATCAAAGCAGCTGCAGCAATCTCTATTCAGGAGGCAGGCAATTCATTTATGCCTGTGCCTTGCTGGTATTTGCAACAAGCTGTACCCACTGCTGTCAGGAGTATAGCTGAGATGTCACTGGCCTGCACTGCCCATCACTGAAAAGGGCAAGCTCTAGCTCATAGCTCATCCTTCTGTGCACTCAAGAGGGCATATACCAGATGGTGATAATTACCCATAAACTTGAAGATATACAAGAACTTCAAAAGGTATGATGTCGAAGGAAGTTGCTTAATGAATGAGCAGCTGAAGGCTGTAAGAGAATTTGGTTATGTCTTCTTTTACTCTTTAGATATGTGGTACTGCAAAGTGCTTCTACACTGCAAGAGCTTATATGGCCCAACCATGTAATTATCTTTAAGTTGCAGCCAAACACAAGACCACCTGTCTGCTTAAACACTGATTAAGCAATGGCGAAACACCATCCAATATAACAAATTTTACTAAGAATATTTAATGTATGACCCTTTCCTTCACATTTTTCACTCTGTTCCTTCACACGCCTGTGTATTTTTGTCTCTCAACTCCTGACAGTGAGCTTCTTCCTTCCTGTGCTTCTGCGTTTTGTAGAACATCCAGCTGATGGTTAGCAAACACAAAGAAAAGATCCTTTCAATTCAGATTGGAAGCTGCTATGAGAGAACTGGTGGATTTAATTATTTCTACACTATTTTTGTAGCCATTCAGCCTCCGAGGAAGTATCCTTTACCAGTAACCTGGCGCAAAGTGTAAACTAGTTTAAGTTATTTTTCCCATTATCAAGACTATCTTCTTTGCTTTCCTGAATGGGGTGCCGTGCTCTGGGGCCAGATACATTTTTTCTAGCTATTTTTATTCTGGGTAGAAAAAAGCTTTCTCTTTGTTCTCTTGTTTTTGTCACTGCTATTTTGTATGATTGTATTGAATGTTTTTTCCAAGGATTCAGGATGGCAGTCTGTGGGGTCTCAGCAATGGATGGTCTTTTGCTGCCCTGTGTACTCTCAATCTTTCGTCTGTGTGCCAAGTACAGAACACAAGAAAAGTAAGCTGGAAATGTTATTGGTTTCCAGCATGGGAATCTCTGTCTTTGCCGCAGGCATCTTGCAAAACCATACTTGTTTATCTGTTCTTGTTCTTTCCGCTTTTCTTCCATGATCCATTAAAAAAGGAAGCTACAATAGCCATCCAACCCACTCGTGTTCCTTGGTCAAACCTCTCAGCTTTCATGTCTCTTACCCTTGACACTGAAAATAGGATTTCAGTAGCTGCCTAATGGCATCATAGATGCCTTAGGGAGTCCTGCCCATGCAGTACACACCAGTAGCACATCAGAGGAATCTTTCTGCCTCAGATACTCCACAGCACCTAAAATGACTCTGTGTTTAAGAACCTAAATATCTTTCCAGGAGAAAGAAGGAAAGAAAAACATGCAAAAATGTTGAAATCCAAACCAAATTGAGCTGCCTACATTTTCCTTGGAAATATAGATTATCTGAACAAAGGTTTCAAGCAAAAGTTACTTCAAACCACTTCCATTAAATCCTGCTATAAGGTTCTAGAAAATTGTCTCCGAAGTTGAAATAGGTGTCATGTCTTCACAGGCACAATTTGAAGATCTCTGAGCAGTGGAAGGTATTAATGAAGTTAATTTTGCAAAGAGGTGTCACCACATACTTTTTTTTTTTCTGCCAAGGAAGGGAAGAGAGCCAAGAGGCTGCAGTTTGCAGATCCTCAAGGTGATGGCATCTAGCCAGCTTCTCCTTGCAGGCGTATCCATGACAAAGGTGATTAAGCGTAAATGGCACATAAAACAGAAACACCTGTCATTATTGTGCTGGGTGTGTGTGGATAATTATGTGAAGCTTTGTGAAAAAAATATGCTTTCCTGCCCAGAGAATGTTATGAAAAGTTTTACTGTGTGGAGCAGTGTGGCTGGAGTAGTTGTGCTGGTTTGAGTTGGCCTCTCAAGCACCCAGAAGGGCATTGCTCAGCACTCCTTGGAAGGCACTGGCACACCTGGACCTCCCTACCTCCTCCTTGCTGCTTTTTGACACCCACCTCACCCCTATTCACCCTGGTGCATCAGTCATAGAAGATGGCTACTCTGTGATGAGGCTCACCTAAGAACTTTTTCTTTCATTACAGGAGTAGTAAATCTGTCACTTAGACTATATGCAGACTTTTCAGCAATAACTTTCCACCTTATCTTCTGTCATCAGCAAGAAGTAACCTCTGCTGAGACCCTGACTCTAGTCTTGCAAAGGGCATTCACGCTCTGATTTTATGCCAGCATGCCATGAAGCCAACCCAGCAGACACATATTGCTCTATAAGCAAGCAACAACTCTGCCTTTACGGCTCCTTCGTCTGTGTTACATTACAGGACCTCAGTGTGTGTGTTTTTATGATTTGGAGGCATCTACCTCTAAATGAGCAATCTTTGATTTCAGTGTGGCAAAACGGAAATTTTTTATGTACCTCCTCATGGCTGTGAGTACAGAGTGCACCTTTATTGCACAAGAGAAGTCTTCATCTCCCCTGCCTCCATGCCCATTCAGGGGCAATGACACATTCTTTTCACTAGCAGCTGCTACAGGAACAGTGTCTGGGGACAGCTGCTGAGATAATTAGGATAAACTTTCCCTCCATAAACCTGAGTGTAGCTGGTACTTGGGAGTGAAAAATTGCCATCTACAGAACATTGCAGAAAAAGTTCTAGTGCTGGCACTTAAAACAGGGAGAATACACTATGTCTAAAGGCAAACAAAACTAATGGAGAAGAAAGAAGGGAGCTCATTTTTATACTAAAGCTGTTTAGTTGTGGGACCTGTTCAGTCAGACCCAGTTGCTCACAGTTAAGGAGGACTGTGATTCATGAGAAAGTTCATGGACTGAAGAGGAAGGGTATTGTACAGCACCGAAGGTGCTCATCTGGGCCCCAAGAATACCTTATGGTGATGACAAGAGTCAGAGAAGTTTATGCTTCATCTAGGTCAGTTACTGAAGTACATTCAGACTTCCCTTGCCATCCTGCAAACTTGATCTATAGATGTAGTATGCTCTACTTGTTATGCATCTTTGCAGAAGTAAACAGTGAAGCCAGGCTCCCATCTGTCTGGGATTCAGGATGTGTGTGTGCCTGGGCTACCAAAGAGTATGACAGGATAGTGGGGAGTTTCATGCTCCATCAAAGGAGCTTAGAAAAGTTGTGCACACTGCAGGTATCCTTTGGAGAGCGTAGCCCATGGCAAAGACTAGATCAGAGTCAGAAATCATCTCAGTGCCCGACTGTCAAGCAGCATCTGGAGCTGCAGTAGCTACAGCCATCCTTCCTACCTGCTCTCTGCCCACATGTCACACAGTGAGCAAAAAACACTTTCCTGTGCTGTGATCTCATCCATCACATCGGGTGCACGTTGCCCACTCTTCAGGTTATACTTACAGGCTCACGAGTGGCAGGGCTGGCAAAGGCGATCTTGAAGAGTGATTTCATGCTTACTAGACCTTAAAGACCTCTTCAAGCTATTTCAGACTTCCCAAGCCCGGTGCCCGCTACTGACTAGCAGGGCACAGTTCATGTTGTGACTCAGCTGCTTAGCAGCTTGGAAGCCAGTAGGACTTTTCATCCTAGGAGTTCAGATGAAAGAATGGTGGCCAGGGACACTACTTACCACTTGGAGTGGACTGTTGGGAAATGACAGTGATGCTGCCAAGGTTTGGTCTCTGGTAGATTTTGAAATATAAATAGTTTCATAGGCTGTGCTAAATTTTCATTAATAAGGATGTTTATTTCAATCTTCCCACATATTTTTAAAGTGGATCAAAATATGCAGCAGCAGGGGTTCATTTGTTGGGTTGATTGATTTTTACAGCTGGTTAAAGTAAAATTCCCACATTTTAGAGCCAATTTTTTATGTCCCTGCAGCAAAGAAGAGGTTCTGTTTGGCTGTAAAGAATATAATATAATAGTAGATTAATTTTTTTATTAGTCTTAAAATTTAGCCCAGATTTCTGGTCTTCCATGCCTCATGCCAGCCTGTAAGTGCCCCTGACTCTTGGCCTAAAACAAACGCCAATAAAAGGCACTGCTAACTTCCTTCAAAGCTCCTCCACACATTTCATTCACAGTTGTTCTCAACCCCATGAACGAAGACAGCTATACAAGAGTATATTCACATTTATATATGTTTTATACATTAAACCATTCTGCATGTTTTTTTCAAGAATGTAATTTTTTTGTTAGAGACTGAATCAATTTGAGATGCTGATGCTTTTGCTTTCATTGCTGTTGCTGCAGAATGCTCTCCCAAGTGGTTGGGAATTGAATCATACTTTAGAAATATTCTTAAAGATATTTAATCTTACATAGTAGCTCCTCAGTTTTGATCATAGTTCCAAATAAAAACATCTCATCCTGAAACATCTTAGGGCTGCATCTCAGTCTTCATCTGGAGATAAAGAGCCATGTCATGATCTGGCTGTACATACAATTCTGCAGGATTTCTGTAAAGTCAATTTTCTTTTAAACTGGTATATTGAGGTCTGAATTAGATTCTTTTCTCTCAGCAAGTTCATATACATTGCAAAGAACTTTGGGCACTACCAGATTCAGGGCTCAGACATTTAAAAGTTGCTCAGTATCAGTATAAGTTTTACCCAGGGAAGATTTTTGCCCACATAAACTGGACATAAAAGGAATATGTGGAGCAATAATTACTGAAGTATTGATAATTGTTTTCCTAAGAGGAAGCATATAAAAATATGCATCTAAGTATCATACCTAGGCAATTATCTAGGGCCTGGAGAAGATGAAGAGAAATATCCATTAATGGGGAAAAAAAATCAGCACTCTATGTCTATGTAAAACAAAAAAAAAGGACACAGATTTCTAGACATGGTACAGCTAAATCGTGAAACTCACTTCTAAAAAGTTTTGAATGCCACAGTTATAAGTGGGTTTCAAGAATGAACAAGACAAAATCAGATTTGTTTTGGCAGCTGTTAAACATGATGGGCAGCACGCCATGGGTCTCCTGCTCTGGCAGCTTCACAGCCTCTGAGTCCCAGGGGCAGGAAAGAGTCAACACTGTCAAGGCACTTTGCTCTTAAGAGCTTGCTTTTCATCATCCAACAGTGGCTACTGCTGGAGGGTGAAAGATGAGCTAGACAGGGGTTTAGTCTGAGCGTTTTCAACTGTTATTTTGTGGATGGTAGGAGGAACAGGGAAAGTAGGCTGAGATCCTCCTGTAAAAAGCTGGGGTTTTTTCCCCTTGTTCAAAATTGTGTCGGGGACATTCTATCTCCTGTCTTGTGTCTCTCTTTACCAGTAAGAGCATACTTCCTCACCTCACACAGGTAAGAAGTCAGTAAATCCTGTCAGTAGCCATGGTGTGCTCAGATGCAGGGGCAATGAGCACTATACAGCCACCCACAGTGCCTAGTGGTAGCAAAAATAAAACCTTTTTCTGATTATCTGAGTACCCACCAAACCCCAAAGAACTCATGGAGAAGGGTGAAGAGTCTATACACTGAGCTAGAAAATCCCAGGCCCAGAAATTGAAGGCTGAGAAAGCAACAGAACAACACTTTCCCTTTCCCTCACCATCTCCTTGCTTTTTAATAAAAATTAGAGCAAAATAAACCAAGTAATCTATACTCATTGTCTAACAGTTTAGGAAATTTATCTCCTTCCTGACCTTATAAATGCATATCATAATCACTATTATTACATAAATATATTTGTTCCGTCACAGTGAAAAATATGGTGATTTCTCATGGGCCAGCATCTTGAAAATATTACACTATAAAAAGCCTTATTTTAAATTACTTCACTCTGGAAAAACAGTTCTGTCTTGTGTTCCCTGATAGAAAAGATTACAAATATCATGGGATGATTAAGCAACTAGCTCAGGCTTTAGGTGAGTTTTACCTTTCATTGCTCACACAAGTAGAATTGATCACAGTTGGAACTTCATTCTTGGAGACACTCAGACTTAGTTCCTGCCAGTTACCATGAGTTAAAATTCCATCTGTGTTTGTTACCCTGTACAGAAGTCAGGGTAAAAAGCAGATTTTATTTCTCTCGTACTATAATAAGTGAATATACTGAGAATTTTTAAGAGGAAAGAAGTCCTATATTTTGAAATCTAAAGAACACAGGTGAATTTTGAAGTTCTGTTTACAATGGAATCCAACACTGCTTAAGCACCAGAAGAGATTCCTTTAGAAGTATGTGTCCAGATAACTCCACTCTTCCAAGACTGAGGTCTTTTTTTAAATGAGGCCTATGAAGGACTGCTTTCACATTTTTTTATTTATAAGTATGAGGTCATAATAATAGAAAAGAGGAGAAACCAACCTAAAAATAGCTTTTGCGGTGAGTGAAGTGTTCAGTTTCTATGTAATTACAAACTCCAGAATCGGGTAGAAAAAGAAACAGAATGTTCATTTGCCAGGTTAATAGCTGTGGACTGTGACTTTCTCTGATCAGATATCCTATTCTGGAGCCAAGCAGATTCCTCAGCATAACTCTTGTCAAGACTTGCAACAATAACTGTTTCAATGGGGGAAGGTGGGAGGAAACTGTCTACTGCAAATTTTACCCTAATAACAGTAGCTTGATAAACGCTATATCAGTTCTAAATATTGAGCATGATGAAATGGAGTTGATATATTTCTTCTGATTAAGAATTTGGTAAATCAGGATTTACAGTGTTTACAATCATAGAAAGTTCAAATTGGAAGGAACTTCTGGAGATCAGCTAGTTTAACTTCCCTGCACAAAACAAGGCAATGTTCAAAGCTGGATCAGGTTTCTCAGGCCTAGTAGAGTTCGTAATATCCCTGTTCCACTGCTTGCCCACTCTCATGTTAGAATTTTTCTTATTACAAATTGTGATCATTATTTCTTGTCTTTTCATTATGCACTTCCAGGAAAGATGTGGCTCCCTCTTAACACACCCATTGGGCAGTTAGAGGCAACAATTAGATCCCTCCTAATCTGCGTTTTTCTAAGTTAAAGAAACCAAACCCCTCAACCTCTCTTCATTCCTTGCATGCTCCAGCCAACTAACCATCCTGGTGATCTTCTTCTGGATGCAGTCTTTTGCTAATATCTCTCTTTTTACTGAGGAGGAGCTGAAAACTGGACACAGCATTGCAGATACAGACTCAGAAGGGCTGAGTAGAGTGGGCTAATCACTTTCCTGGATCAATTAAGTACCGCCTGCTACTGCAGTCCAGGATGTGGTGAGGCTTTGTCACTACAAAGACACCCTGTGGAATCTTGTTCAATTACTTGTCCACCAGGATCACCAGATCTTCTAAAAATTTACCCTGTAACAGTCAGTCCCCAGCCTGGAGTCATTCCCTCCTAGGTGCAGGACTTTGCATTTCTTTTTTATTAAATTTCTTGAGATACTTGTCAGCCTGCATAACAAGGTCCCTCAACAGCAGCCCTACTCTTCAGTGAGTTGACAACCTCAGATAAGAATTACTGTATGAAATGCACTTTAATAACTACCACTTACTCCTACAACTAATTCACACAATGCAGTGGGGATTAGCAGTATTCTGTGAAGATGTGTATGTCTCCAGGATTAAGGTTAAAGCTACCTTTGGTTAAAGTTAACTTTTCTAGAAAATTTAAAATTTCTTATTGTTCCTTTGTTGTTCAAATTAATGAATAAAAATGCAGTAACCTTCTTCTACTCTGGTCTCCTGGCTCAGGATCAACAACAGGGCCAAGCGAAGTCTTTCCGCTCATTGGGTTTCCATTGTCAGATATTTGCCAAGTGTTCAGCCACAGTTTCTTGGCTTGTGTTTCTATTATCCGAGACTCCCAGGTGGTCTTTCTGTCCAGGCTGGGATTAGTTTCTGTGACAAGCTGGAGGGGTCTTCAGTCTGGCATAGCCACAGGCAAGATGCACTAATACGAAACATTCTATTTCAACGGTATGTTAAGCAATACATGTTTCTCAACTTCCTTTTTGGACTGCCAAGTTATTTCTGGAATAGGAAATTTATTAGAATTTTGGTTTAGATTTGTCAAAATCCTCAAAGTTTTATCTCCATCAGACACTGCATCTGTGATCTTCATTGGAATATCCGTTTTATAGGCTTTAAAAAAATCCTATAAAACAACAGAGTGAGAATAAAATTGGCTCCCAGTTTCCACCATGATGTTACTTTCATCTTCAATGATATTCTGCAGCTTCCTTTTCTTTTTGTACCAGTTACAACGGTTTTTCAAATTTCTTTCAAAATGCTATATAGTGGCAGGAGAGAGATAAGTTGGAAAAAATTCAGTCAAGTTAGTTTAGGGAGGAGAGAATGTCATATATTAATATATAAGTATTAAAAGAATGAAGGGGAAAGAGCGAAGGTATAAGTCTTCCCTCATGTGTGTATGGACCATGACAGAGACAGGAGCTGCTGCTGCTGGCATGATTACTAATAACATCTGGCATCTGAACAATGGCAGGATCCATTAAAATAATGGAAAATAATGCCATTTTAGCACATTTACTGTCATTGATTTTTTATTGGACCTGTAACATGAAAGGTAGGTTAACCAGTTAACCAGGAAAAGAGTAAGAGCCTGTCTTAGTGTGTTCATTCGACTTGTCTGTTTTCTCTGAGGTGAGAGGGATTCACAGACTCACAGAATCACAGAATTGCCCAGATTGAAAAAGATTTTTAAGGTCATTGAGTCCAATCATTGACCTAACACTGACAAGTTCTCAACTAAACCATATTCCTAAGCCCTGTGTCTACCCAACTCTTAAATATCTCTTGTGAGTGGAGACTCCATCACTGCTCTGGACAACCCATTCCAATGTGTGATAACCCTTTCAGTTAAGAACTTCTTCCTAATACCCAATCTAAATTTCCCTTGGCACAATTTGAGGCCATTTCCTCTTCTCCCATTACTTGTTACTTGGTTGAACAGACTGACCCCCACCTTACTACAACCTTCGATAAGGTAGCTGTAGAGAGTGATGAGGTCTCCCCTGAGCCTCCTTTTCTCCAGACTAAACCCCAGTTCTTTCAGCTGCTCCTCATAAGACTTATGTTCTAGACCCTTCAGCAGCTTTATTGTCCTTCTCTGGACACACTCCAGTGCCTCAATGTCCTTCTTGGAGTGAGGGGCACAAAACTGAATGCAGGATTCAAGATGTGGCCATCACACACAGTGTTCCTTACAGGAGGTTTTCCAGTGTTGAAATCAAAAACTGAGCTGGTCTCCTGTGAGGTATCTGACACGAGATAATCAAATACTAGTGCAAAAGATGTCCCAAGGGTTTTAATTAAGGTGTATACACCTGCTTAGAGCAGGGAGAAGAAAACTTAAGAGTCGAGGATTTTAGAATACAGCAGGAACATTGAGAAGCATTTCTTTACCAAGAGAGTGGTGAAACACTGGAACGGGATTGCTAGATAGGTTGTTGATGCTGCGAGCCTGTCAGGCAGTTGGACAATGCCTTAATAAGGCCAGCCTGAGTTAAACAGTTGAACTTGATGATTGCTGTAGGTCCCTTCCAACTGAAATAGTCCTATTCTAGTCTACATCCAGGTGTGTAGGAACAAGAAAGATAAAGTTCTGTTAGAGAAATACAGTTGCTTCTTTTTCTTATCTGTTTCAACATATTCTTCAAATTAATGGAAAACACTTCTAAAAATCTCTATTGACAACAATCTGTCTTACCCAAAAAACAATTACTCAGTGATATATTCCTGTCTTGCAAAATAAAACGAAAGAGAACTTTCACAGTTGCACTAGTACAGCTTACCCCATAAAGGGAGGGGGAGTTTTACCCTCTGGGCATCACTACTAAGGGGCTCTACAGATCTTGGGCTACAAATTGCAACCAGATAGTCAATTTGTCACAGTACCTTAAGTGAGACAAAGGTCAGACTCCAGGCTATGTGCTGTGTATTAGAAGTCTGCAGAAGTTAGGTCATCAGACATTTCTTGGTTGACTTCTGCACAAGTTCATTGTTGCAGAGAGCTAATTACAACGGTCCAGATATTTATGCTATAAAAGGACCATGATGGCCCAGTTCCGTATTTGACCTCTCTCCAAGCATCTTCCTTTCTTAACTTTAGCTAGGGGATGTATTTTTCCAAGACCCTAACGAAAGCCTTAGATCATGTTAATCCTTGAAACAGGATTATTTCCTGAAGTAGTTTTCCTCCAAAAACATCTCGTGATTTTCCCAGGACAGAGGTCTCATATGATACAGACAAAAGAAAGTGAACATGCTGCTCAGGCCTTAATCTCCCACTTACGTGAATACTTAATTTCACGTGCAAAAATATTCCTATTGATTTAGTCTTCAAAAGCAGAATATGCAATACATATATGTCCATAAAACTGGGGTTCATACACTATCATACATACCCAAACATTTGGTATTACTATTGGGAAACACTGAAGAAAAGACCAGGAGATTTGAGTATAAAAACAAAAAGAAATCATTGTGGTGTGGGAGCCATTTCTCTGCTCAAGAAGAACCAAAAAGTAATGGTTTTCTGGCTGTCAGAAAAGTGTTAATTGACATACAGGCTTTATGCCTTGCCAGGTCACCTCTTCAACAACATTGACTAATGCAAAATATTTTGAAATTTCTTATTCCCTAAATTATTCCAATCTAAATATATCAGTGATTAGCTTTAAATCTACATACCAAATGGTAGATTCCTCCAGCTTTTTAGTTAAGCTTTCTTTTCACAAAGGAACTCTTAATTGTTTTTCTAGCAACATGATATTTCTTTTACTTTAAAATTTAATGCTATTTAAACATTTAAAAATTAACCTGCTGTTTGGAACAAGAGGACTAGAGGTTTTGGAAATTCGCAGTCTCTTTTTCTGACCCCATAGACCGTAATGCTTCAAAAAGTTCCAAGCATTTGATCAGCTTGAAACAGCTGTCAGTTTCCTAGCAAAAACTTAACTGAAATATAAATTAAAATATATATATATAATAAAATTGCATAATGAGAACAATTAAAATTCTGCTAATATATCCGAGCTCTGAGAAGGTGGCCATGCTTTCTTTTTGGCCTTGCAGGAATACAAAATTCATAACTTCACTTGCTCACTTCTCACTGCAAAGAGCAAGCTGTTTAGTCCTGTTGACCACATCAGCTTCCCCCTTTCCATATAAACAAAGCAGCCCATGTGATGCCTGCTGCTCGTTCAAAAGAAGAAATGTCAGGCATTAAGTCTTCTTCCTTACTTGAACTGAACACCAGAACTATGGTAAAAAAAAGCGTGCTTTTTTTCCTATATGTACATTTTTTGCAAATGAGCTCCTAAGGCCAGGAGAATGCATCATGTATAAAATCAACACACAAAATAATACGTGCTTGATCAAGTAACATTTGAAATGGACAAACAAGACTCTACTGAATATAGATTAACACAAGTATACTAGCAACGTAACTAAGGTGATACAAACTAAGATACAGGCTTCTTTCTCTAACTGTACTTCCATCTGTATTAGCAACAAAAAGTAAAAGGAATAAATTAATGGGTTTTGTTATGCTGCTCAAAACTTATGAATTCTGTCACAGTCAGTTGTTGCTCTTGACTAAATTGCCAGTGAGGTTCATTGGGAAATTGGGTTTAACACCATGGCTTCAACACCCACCAGAAGAGAGGTCAAATCACCAGGAATCTCAGTCCTCATAGTAGTCATCACTACACCGTGCTGGCTTTCGCTGGGGTAATTTTCTTCACAGTAACTGCTGTGGGGCTATGTGTCGGATTTGTGCTGGAAACAGTGTTGATAACACAGGGATGTTTTAGTTATTGTCAAGCAGTGCTTACACAGAGTCAAGGCCTTTTTTCCTCTTCATGCCACCCCACCAGTGAGTAGGCTGGAGGTGCACAAGAAGGTAGGAAGGGACGGAGTCAGGACAGCTGACCAAAAGGATATTCTGTACCCTGTGACATCATGATCAGTATATGAAGCTAGGGGAAGAAGAAGGAAGTGGGGGATGTTTGGAGTGACAGTGTTTTGTTTTTCCAAGTTCCTGTTACACATGATGGAGCCCTGCTTTCCTGAAGATGGCTGAACACTTGCTTGCCAATGAGAAGTGATAAACGAATTATTTGTTTTGCTTTGCTTGCACATCCAGCTTTTGCTTTACTTATTAAACTGTCTTTACCTCAGTCCACAAGTTTTCTCACTTTTACTATTCTGATCCTCTCCTCCATCCCCCCGGGGAGGAGGAAGCAAGTGGCTGCATGGTGCTTAGTTGCTGGCTTGAGTTAAACTATGACATACATCAATAGTCCTACTATCAGCTTCTTCATACTCAAAAAAAATACTCTTCTGACTATCTTTCATTTTAGAACACTAGCCTCTGTGAAATGTGGTGACAAAACAATGAAGAAATAGTAACAGTCTTTTCAGCCTGCTCTGAGCACAATCGTTGCTGCTTTAAGGTAAGTAGTTTCTGGCTAAAGAAAACTATAGAAATGAAACAGGATGTTAAAAGCAGTGTGTGAATCATGAAAGCCAAGTCTATATTAGAAACAGGATTCCATTCTTCGAGGTGTTTATCTGTGGTTGCTCATTTCAGCTGTGCATTCTTCAGTGTTGAAAAGGAAGGATGATTTCTAGTGAACAACACAGTTGTCTGAGGGCTTCCTGCCTAACAGTATTGAATTACAGAATCACAGAAACATTTCTAAAACATACTTTTGCAGGTCTTAAAATCCCACTCAGAGAGGAACAATTGCAAGCACTAGTTCAGGTGCTGTGGCTTTGTCTAGCCGAGTCTTGAAAACCTGCAAGAATGGAGACTTCATCAGCTCTCTGGATGACCTATTCCTGTGCTTCTCTACCTTTCTGGTGAAAAAGATTTCTTGATGTCCAACCTCTCAAGCTGCACTTTGGGCTGTTTTCTCATATCATCTGCCATTACTGCAGATGAGAGCTTAACTCCATAACTTTGAAAATATCATTCAAGGAATTGTAGGGTGCTGCCAGACTATCCTTAACTTCCTCTTTGCCACACTGAACGAGCCCAGCTTGCCCAACCCCTCTGCAAAGGCCGTCTGTTCAAAATTCTGGACTATTTAAATAGGTCTCCATTGGACTCTTCTTTTTTTCAGCATCCACTTGAAGAAGGGGCTTAGAATCCATTGCAGCATTCCATATGTGGTCTCACCAGTGCCATGCAGAGTGGTATAGTAAATTCCCTCAAACTGCTGGCCACAACTTTCTGAAGTATACAGTACCCGCTATGCACTTTCCTATGTTCATAATGGCAAAGAGCTTTTGGCTCATATTAAAACAGCTTTGCAGAAAAGCCCTTGATGTCTTTGTGGAAAATAAGCTAAGCATGAGTCAGTGCTGTGCACGTGCAGTCAGCAAGCTTTTGAGCAGTATTTAAAAAGAGTTTAGCCAACAGTCAAGGTAAGCTATTCTTTTTTTCTTGCTCTTACGAGACCGCATGTTCTGTGTCCAATTTTGGGCTCACTCTGCACAAGAAAGATACTAGCCTCTGGGCACACCCTGCTATGAGGGTCCCCAGAGCAGTAAGAGGGCTGAAGCACAGGATGTTCAAGGAGACACTGAAGGAGGTGGGTTTGGTGAGTATGAAAAAAGAAGGCTGTTGGACATATTATTGCTGGCCACAACAATATACTGGAAGGGTGTAGAGAGGACAGAGCCACTCTTCTCTGAGGTGCAGAAAGGACAATAGGCAACAAACACAAGTTGGAACACAAAAAATTCCAACACAATAAAATGAAAAAATCCCAACATGAAGGATTTTTCATTTTCATAACCAGTCTTTTCAATACAGAAGGCTATCAGAATGACTGGTCTTGATCACCTTCTTGTCCTGTTTGAGTTTAGAAACAGGTTCCAAGAGAAGATCATGTGCCATGATCTTTGCAGGGACTGAGGTGAGCGAACAACTGACAGTGTTCCAGATCCTCTTTTTTTGCCATTCTTGAATACAACCATAATGTTCACTTTTTCCATTCATCACAGTTTTTCACAGACAATACACAGGAGCCTTGCAATCACAGCAGCCAACAAGGCAGCTATAGCAGCCAACTTTTTCATGACTTTTAGGTCAGTCCCAGGAATGTGAATACATCCAGCTGAAGTAGTTCCTAACTTGTTCACCCAGTGCTGGCTCCTTCCCAAACTGTTTTGGTATTTGCAGACATCAGGGAGAAGGTTCTGCTTGTGATGAGCAAGGTAATAAAGGCCCTGAGTACTTTGGCCTTTTCAGCATAATCCACACTGTGTTGTCTCTCACACATCAGCAACCCTACCTCTTCCCTCATCCTTATTGCTCAATTTAATTAAGCCATTTTTAGCTTCACCTGTTTTAACTTTCCTAATTTTGTCCTTAACCACATTAGCAATCCTTTTTTATGCCTCCTTTGTTTCCACTTCTAACAGTGTTTGTATTTTAGTTCCTCAAGAAGCTCCTTTTCAGTCAAGCTAGCCTGTGCAATAACTTCCAATTTTCCCACACAAAGGGATGGCTTGTTCCTGATCCATCTGTGAGTTCACTTTGAAGGAGTCATCCAGCTCTGTTGGGCACCCTGCCCCTGCATGGATGCTTCCCAGAGGATTTTGCTTAGCAATTTCTTAAATAACCAAGTCTGTTCTCTGAACGTCTAGAGCCCTAGCTCTGCAGTTTTATTTCCAACTTTTCTTCAGATCCTGAACTCCCTTGCCTTGTGCTCCCTGCAAAATAAGATGCCACCTGTGACTGTATTTTTCATCAGTCCATCTCAGGCTGTGAGCAGCAACAACACTCCTGGCCAGCCTCTCTAACATTTGGATTGGAAATATATCACCCACACAGTCTAGCTTTGAGCTGCTTGCATGAAGCCACATTGCCCTTAGAGCATTTGTCTGTACAGCTGAGGCCACCCATAACCATATGTGCCTGCAGGCAGGACATTTTCAGTAGTTGTTTGGAAAACGTCCCTTCTTCTGCTTCCTATCAATCAGAAGGCCTGTAGCAGACTCTCAGGATGCCTCCAGTGTTACTTTCCCCCTCTGAAGCTGATGCAGAAGCTCCCACTAGGTATGTCTCTAGTTTTGCCTTAAAGATCTCTGTGAAGTATAATATGAAAGATGGGCCACTCCTTATCTCCCCTCCATATGACTCCTCAATGGCCTGTCAACATGTCCCACATCCACAGCCTTTAACGGAGACTGACCATTCCCCACCTTTCTTCTCCACAACTCTAGTTCATCAGGAGGGGCCACTAGAGGCACCAATACATCAAGGGCAGTGAATCATGCCAGATGGTGCTCACTTGTCTGCTCATTGGCAGCGCTGCCTTTTGGATTGACTCAAATCTTCTGGCAAGACATAAATAAATTGCTTGGCGCTTTTTCCCTGAGTCTCTCGGCACTGTATGCCATTTCTTGGAATACCCTAGCATATTAGCAATATTTGCTCTAGTGATACATCAGGCAATTTGGACTAAGGAAAACACTAAAAATATCCTTTGACAAATGAGTCCCTAAAAGAGATTCCATAAAGGAAACATAACTGCAAAAATTGATTTGCACAAAATATACAAATTTTAATGAAAGCAAGTAAAAGTAGTAAGCAGTGAAAAGTTTATGCACAATTATTCTCAGAAGCAAATGGGATTTTTACAGTGCACTAAACAATCCAATGTTTGCATATAGTTGTATATTGATCCAAGGTGCAGAGGTACATTAAGTCATTCAGCTTGGAATCTTAAAGGTGAATTCTACTCTTGACCCTTGACTTCCGGGTTTGAGCTACAGTTTTAAGATTCATGCAAGCAACAGCTGAAGTGGCATACCACAGTCTTAAGTTTTTGTTCTATTAAATTCTACTAGTTTAGACTGGAGTAGGATTCACCTTATTTACATATTTTCTGTGGCTCTCTCAGCTGCCAGATTTTTACATTTGTGTTAAACATTATTATGAATGATACTAAGCATTTGTATGAGCATCCGTGTATTGAATATCTTACAGACAGAAACTAGTTTTATTTGCAGCAATTAACGTAATATTGTTTTCAGTTTGGTTTAAAATACTTATCTTTTCCTCCTGTGATTATATTATCCATTAAAACTGCTAAGAAAATAAGCTCTACAGTAAAAATTGTAAGTCATATTAAAATGCACCAGTTTCCTAAATGTAATGTAAAACATTTGGACTTCATTTTCTTCCAGACACATTAAGTTTTTATTACTTCATTTTTGCAAAATTGTCCTGTGCTCCGTCATTCATATTTCTTTCTGCTTTGGCACATTATCCATTTACCAATGAATTTATTACAAAGTGGAATTTGGAATCCTTGTATTTTGTGATTTTTTAAAGTTCTTTTTAAGTTTGCCTAGAAATTCAAATTACTGTCTCAGTCAAATGTGAGAAATTACCTGGAAGTCAACCTAAAGATAAAAGCTCAAGTGTAAGCAGAGTGAACTGTTTAATTCTTCCTTGGTTCTCAAAAGAGTACAGTAATAGCAGAGCTGTATCAAAAAGTTCATTTTTCTTTTATTTAATTCCATGTTTGAAAAACAGTATTATAACTTCAACAAAAATAAAAATAAGTACTATTTTCATCAGTCATTCTTAATAGCAACAGAAATTAAGTGCTATTAAATCCTTTAAAAACATTTTTAGATTTACATAAAGTCACTATTTTATGCACAAAAACATTTGCAGAAAACTAAATGATAGTTTCCATCATATGAAAAAAACAACTTTTAGCATCTCATAAAATATAGGGCATTCTGCATTTCAAGAGGTGACTGAAGGCAGCTTCTATTAGAAGGGTTGGCATTTACCACCACTATGAACCTCATCACACAGCTGTAAGCTTTGATACTCCTGACCACGTGTGGTTTACAGTTAGCCTCCGGCTTCTAGAGTTAAGGTTGCAGTCAGAACAAATAGTGTCAGAAAGCTTTGTTCTTAAAGACCAAAAATGGTCTTTATGTGAGCCGATTCTGCTCAGAAGACGGTGGCAGATGTGTGATTGTCTCTTTTTCTGATAATAATTCTCTTTTGGTTTTCCTACTCTCAGTACATCCTCTTTACGGCAGAGACCATCTCTTCCATGGTATAAGAACTGTCCCAGTGCATGAAACAGAGCTTGCTGATCCCCAGTCAGGCAAGAATTTGACAGAATAAACACAGCTCTCCTTTCTTTCAGACCCATGTTGAATATGAGGTCCAAACTGTAAAACTTCATAAAACTGTATCAGTGGGCAAATGTAAGCCATAATGAATTAGATATTTTCCAGCTCCTGACCCTGAACCTTTTCTTAAAACTTGAACTCTGAGAACCAAACTATTTTTAGCTTCAAAACCCTTGGTCAATTTATTTTCATTTTGCTTCAGTTTTGTACGCCTTTATGTTTCCGGTTTCTGGCAACATTTATGAGTAAGAATGCCAAAGTCCTCTATTCAAATTGCATGCTTTGCCAAATGAAAAGGGGAAAATACTCAAAATCATGCAAGGCAGTCTTTTCTCATGAGTCTTCTGTTCTCATGAACTTTGTAGGCCAATTCTGGAAACGCAAAAGTTCATAATTTATGAGATATCCGATAAGGAACCAAACTTCTGGGATTCACCCATTTGTCACTAATTTCTTTCCCTCTGGCAACAAAGCAAGACTGCTGAAGGGAGGAAAAAACAACAAAGAAGGGTGAAAAGTCCAGAAATTTTTTAAGAAATGGAATGAGAAGTTCCTTGAACAGACTCAAAAGAAATTCCTGGAGAAAAAAATATAAAATTAAAAGATGACAATAGGATGGAGGGAGCTGCCTTCAGACGCTAAATTGTGGGAAGGTAAAAGGGGATCAATAACTAAGATGAATATCTAAGTGGATGCTTTGCCTTAGAAGCCGAAACACCTACCTTAGACTGAAGACATCATCTCAGACAGCTCAAGCTGAGTAGACTGTTACCTAAAATATTTATCACATTTTTTCTTTTTGGTACATCAGAATATTTTTCAGCAATATTAGTAGTATTTAAAGACCCTGATTTTTTATATACAGGTATTTGTTGGAGTATTTGTAATAGGCCTCTATAATTGTGATACACACCCATTAAAACTCTTAATTGAATTTACAACTTGTACATAAACCCCATACATTCAAGTACTGTACTACAACATATGGGAACTTAACATTGTTGCATAAAAAAAAACATGTGCGGGAAAAAGGAAAAAAATGTATTCAGGTTATCCTGCTTGACTGACTTACATCCATCATCACTTTCATCATATGGTTCTCATGTCATCTGATTAAATGATCCTAATCTTCTACATTTGCACAGCATTGCACGACTTTTAGCCACATGACTTTCATCACATTTGGTGGATGTCAGGAGGCTAAAACCTCACAGATCACTTTGAAAATGTACACCTTTAAAGTGCTATTGTTAATCACGTTCATGGGTGCCTGCTGAGATTTCTGGCAGTGCTTTTTTAGGCTCACAGCCATTTTTCATTTCTGTGTATGATGTAAAGCTCTGCCCTTCTCACTCACCAGACACCAACTTTACTTTCTTTGCTGAAGTTGCAAGTCTGCAAAAACTGCATTTTTTCACTTAAAAAAAACCTTTTTATGACTAACTTGATGTTATTTTAGTTAGTGCTTGGCAAAGAAAATTATTTCATTTATATTCTTCTGTAGTAAAAACAATGGAACAATAGAGACTAATGAAAGAAATCTCTTCATAGCAATCTAATATATGAAGTAAATATACATCTGTCTATGATACATATAGTTGTCTATATAGCTCAGTCAGTTGAGCGTGGCGATAACAACACTAAGGTCACGGGTTGATTCCCATTCGGTCCCCATGTGTTGCCTGATCTAGTCGAGAGATGGCGTCCCTGGCGGCAGGGAGGCTGGATTAAAATGATCTCTAAGGTCCCTTCCAGGTTAGGCCGTTCTATGATATGATATGATATGATAAGATATGATATGATATGATATGATACGATATGATATGATATGATATAGAGACATACTTGTAAATGCTCTATATGAAAATAAGTAGGTAAAGATATGAAATATTTATTATTAGGATCTGATGAACATTAAGTCTAGTCTCTTAGAGCTGACTTGAAGTAACCACACAAAATATGTCAGCCTGGTTGTTGGCATTGGTTGTGATCTTTAACATCTACATCAAATAGTATACAAATAGTTCAATCACAGCCTAGAGTGCCACACAACCATTGGGCAAAAAGTAAATGGCCCTGGCTGCCTTGTACATCAACCTGTCTAGAAGCAGCCACTTCCAGCCTGAGATACTCTCTCTCCCTTCACTCTTAAAAGATGGATCTCTCTTCTGAAAAAGAAGACAAGCCTCAGCCTACTACTGCACAGGGGCCACAAAGTAGCTGCTAACATTAGCTAGCGAGTTCTCTCAGCATTATCATAGCTGTCCTTTAACAAAGGGGCAGTAAAATAAAGGGCAGCAGCAAGTGTATTTCCAAGACACTCTTTTATAGGGTTTTCTGAGAGCAGCCCATCTTTATTTATATATGAAACTCAGCCTCCCAAAACTGCTGGGACGAGCCCAGGAGTCCTGTCCTCACACACAGAGCTACACACACAGCTCTTTTCTGCTGTCCCTTAGCATTAACTTTCAAAGGAAGGCAAGTGAGAACATTACAACCATCAGTTAACATCCAAAACGTTTCCCTTCCATTGCAAACAGCCTTCTGGCTATTGTAAAAGAGAATGCTTCACTGTTTGTTGTCATTCACAGAAATGGTCCTTTATTAGAGATACCTGATACTTGTTGTAGAAATACAGGATGAGAGACAGTGTCCTGGACCCATTAATCCTAACAGAGGATTAATCTTGTTGCATTAATGTAATGTAATTCACCATAAAAATCTTATCACTGACTAGCTTCCTTTTCAGCCTGACATAAACTTGAGCACTTTAAGGAAAACATTTTAATTTCTGTCCTTCTTGGAGACAGATTCACCTGCTCAGATGCTGGGAATTTACTAATGTTACATGAGTTTCTGAGGTGATCAACAGGAGTGACAGGCCTGTCCTGCTCTGGCCCTCCAGCGAACCTGTCGTGTGTCTGGCAAGAGAAAAGTTTCCTCCAAATAAACACCTTTTTCAGTGAAATGCACCTAGGAAAGGTTATTCCTTCCCTTAATTACTTCAGCTTTATGCCTAATGCTCAGTGGGATGTATCCAGGCCGTACCGACTCTGAAAGTCTCATGAGCCTGCCTTTACTTTGAGATGCCTCTGTCTGCACTTATAGTGAGGGTGCCAAAAATAACAAATGTTTAGATCTCTACAGCCAAAATTCCTGAAAACTCAGACAAAAAGCAGTAATTTTTGACATCAGAATGAGTCAAATCCCACGGATGAGATGGATTAAAATAAAAGATTAGAAAACAAAACTGCCCTTTGGCATGCAGGTCCTTTTCACCAGTCTTCTCTCAGGCCAACAGCTTTCTCCTGGTGCCCTGGCTTGCAACAGACACTGGGCAGCCTGTGTGGGGTCTGTTGGGAAGGTCTTCTTCCCATCACCTCCAAGATGTGTATTCAAGCCTCTCTGAGAACTTCCAGTGTCCAAATGCTGCAGCCTCCTGCCTGCTGGCTCCCTCACACTGGCACACTGACCATCCTAATTTCTACTCCAGATGTGCATATCTAGATAGTCTGCAAGAAATCTCCACCTCCCAGGAGCTCCATCTGACATGGAGAGCAGCATCCAGCACAAGGCAAGCAAGGGTCTCCTGTTGCCCAGCCACTCTTTCTACCAGAAAACATGCAGCACATCTACGGCAAGTAGTAAATCGAGTGAATGTCCTAGATCTTATTAGCACCACTGCTGTGTTGCCTCTATGAAAGGCCACAGCCATTCTCATAGCCGAGGAATGCTACTTAGGAACAAGGTAACCATTTCAACTTCCAGAGAGTCTGTAGGGTTACCTAATACCTGCATGTTTCATTTCAGTTCCTTTTCTTAATCTCTCACCTTCAACACAGATTCAAAACTCATTTGAGCCTCTCGGCTGTAGCAAAGGCAGAGGTCTCTGTCATCGGATGGAACTGAGGATTACCGTTTTTCTCTCTGTGCCATTCATTGGTTATTGCTAATAGATTTTTAGCAGGACTGAAAGCACTTTCTTTCTTCTGTTGCTTTTTTTTTTAAAAAAAAAAAGCGTGTGAGGAGGATTTTTTTAAGTTTGGTAGTTCCTTCTCTATCTTCTTTGCATCCTCTTTGCTGACAGGTATTTGAAACATGATCAACCTTTGATTATTGCCAGAGGAAAGAGAGAGTTTGTGTTCACCTAGATCACCCCATGTAGGTACTTATTTGTTCAGAGGATTAAGGTTTGATTTGGTTTCAGGTTTTTTTCTAAGCTTTTTGACTCCAGGCATAGCCAGACTGTCAAATACAGTTTCTGTGTTCAAAACTTTCAATCCAAAGGGCTAAATCCTCTGCTTTTCCATAAATGAAAACTTAGATAAGTTTCATAAAGTGGTAAACTTTGACATCATAGATGTCAAATTTAAAAAAAAAAAATGTTAAGACATCTACTTGCATAAAGACAATAAAGTGTGTAGTAACACATAATTTCGCTTCCGTTTTTCCTCCCTCAGTTTCTCTTATTTTATCTTCAGAGATTCCAACTCTGTTGACCAAAAAAAGCTTTCCTCTCTCTCCAAACTTCACTCTTAACTGGAGGATGGTTTTTGTTTTCTTGCCTTTCTGACATATGTTCAGACACTCCTCTGACTTTTCTAAACTCAGTTAAAAATCTTGAAGTCTTTTTTTACCACAGCCTTACATTTATTCTATGATTTGTCACTTGTGTGTAATGGTTCTTTTTGTTTTGGCATCTCTTGACATAAATACAAAGAGTAAAGTTTTTATTTTTGTTATTTCTGATAACCAGCTGTTGTTTTCCTTTACAATTATCAATATCAATTTACTCTAGATTTTACATGTACTATCTCTGGTCACAATCCTAATATCAGTGCATGCTTACAGAATTGACCTGTTCATGTTTGGAGATTTAACAGATAATTTTATTTTAAATTTCAGGACCAGTTCAAAATGCTGCAAATAAATATGCATACAGAACTGGCCAACACCTCTTCATAATCCTGCTCTCATTATCCCTCTACAAATTCAACGATATACTGCAGTTATTACTGGTCAGTATTATCTTTCTCCGTTCTGTTCCATGGTTCTTAATATCTGGAAGTCACTTCTGTGCTTAATTTTATTCTAATGATTATTAAATGAAAGTAGATTTTTTCTGTCTAATTTCCATTCAGCTACCCTTTATAATGGAAACTAAATGGATATAAGGAATAATATTCTCATCTAACTAATTTTTATTTGTTCCTTGGTTTTAATAATAGATCATGATGTAACACTAATATTCTGTATTAAAATATATTATTCTGCTTTTTTTGTATGTATTTCAAAAAAAAAAGAAAAAAAAAAAACAAAAAACCCCAAACAAAACAACCAAAAAACCCCAAACACACATCTCACTGTCCCTTAGGCTTCCTTCCTGGTCAATGTGGAGTCTTTTTCTG
Organism: Apaloderma vittatum; assembly: GCF_000703405.1. Classification (NCBI taxonomy): domain Eukaryota; kingdom Metazoa; phylum Chordata; class Aves; order Trogoniformes; family Trogonidae; genus Apaloderma; species Apaloderma vittatum. Next base: position 14,408 of record NW_009694000.1, on the reverse strand, counting down.
TCCCTTGGCTATAGACAGAGCTCCAACAACAAGTCTAGGCCCATCTAGACCTTGATTTAACTGCTCAGACATTGGTCCCAAGTGTCTTTTGAATGCCCCAGAGTACATATGGCACCCACAAGGGACAGGTAGATGTGTCACAAGGCCTGTGTGGGAGTGATACCCTCCTTGAGCAGCGTCCAGAGGACAGGAAAGATTGCCTAAAATTTCTCAAAAGATACTGTCTAAATACCTCCCAGATTGCCTAAATGCAGGTCTCATCATAAAGTGAATTCCACTGTTTGGTTTCTGTTCAGTTGCATAAGTTTTTGTGCCAACTGCTCTTTCTGCCATTGTCCAAGCTCCGGCTGCCACATCCAAAGAAAGCCTTACCTAGCATATTTGCCAGCCTTATGTGTCAAAGAAGTAAGTGCCCACTGTTATTTGCATCACTTTAAAGTGTTTAAGACTTCTGCACAAGGCTGACACATATAGCACAGCTCCAATAGGATATCTCAATACTGAAAAATCACCATCTTCACAGTCATTTCTCTCACATACAGGATTTTTGTAAAGTTTTTATAACTTAAAAAGATTTTCTAGCAGAAGCACCAACAGAACAAAGTAAGCTAAAGGAAAAGCTAGAAAGCTTTCTTCTGCTTCTCTACTAGAAGTCACAGAATTCTTTCTCATAAAGAGCCAGAATCCTCTCACAGTTGGATCAATAAACCCTTTTCCTCATTTGTGATGATTCAGCTGATTACTCATCAGCTTAATACTGCTCTATTCTCAGTGTCCCCTGCTCCCACTAAAAGTGATGCAAGAGTAAATTAAAACCAAATAATAATTTAGTAACACAAGTAACATACGTCATTACTTGAAGGCTACCGCAAAGGATAAAGCTCCTCCTCTCAAACATAATCAACAGATTTTTTATCTCTGATTAGTTAATCCTGGCCAAGAATTGAAAGAAAATATGCACAACATACTTGTTCTTTGAGGTGAAACATTCCCATTCAGATGGAGAAACAGGAACCCTATCTGCAAAAGACTTGGGGGGAAAAAAAAGTCCTTTTCACATGGTTAGAATAACAAGAGTTTAGCCAGGGTATTTTATCCAGTTTAAGGTGCTCCAGTTCAAAAATACTGTAGATTAATTAGAGAGAGTCCAGATGAGAACAATGAGGAAGTCTAGAAAAAGATAACCTACAGGAAAAAATTGAAAGGCTCTGGAAAATTAAGGCAGTGCAGAAAAGAGAGAAATAAGGCCTTTTTCCTTGGAATGATTTCTGTTCATCCACTCTGTCCTACCTATAAAACTCACCCAAGTTCACTTTATTTTTAAGTGCTTCCACAGTGAACTGAGTTTCTAACTACCCTGGAACAGCTTCGTTCTTTATTTTATGCTATCCCTAGTAATGTATCTAGTAATAGCTACTAATCCCTAGTAACAGCTGACTTTAAAAAAGACAATATTCTTCAGCTTCTGCTCTGGATTAAAGGATGATGACCTCAAGAATTAATCTTCCACTGCCGTTCTGTTTCTCTGTAAATAGAGTAATCTGCCAACTGCTACATTTGCACTACTTGACAAGTGAAGAAGACATCACTCTTCAAATATGTTGTTGCTTATTGCTTGGCTTTGGATGCCTTTATTGCTAGCCAGTTAGTATGTGAGATTTTTTCCAGTTATGCTATTCACATCAAACCAGTAAGAAATAGCCAGAGTGCCAGGATGCTGAGCTTATGAAGACAGCAATAACGTAATGTTCACCCCTGGAATCTTATTTAGGGGGAATTTTGGGTACTTTTCCAAGGTCAGTAAGTCCATATCAATGCATGTCATTGATACCTAGAGAGAAGAAAGAGGTATTTTCAATACGTTGTTTTTCAATAGTGTTTTTAAGCTAGTAGGTGGTTCAAGTTGTCTAGACTGTTATAAATATGAAAGTTTTATTCTAGGCTTTAAAGGCATTCTGCCACCTAGACTCCACATAACATATAGATAGAAAGATTTCAAACCAGAGGATTCATTTGGTGACAGGCATTTTTATAGGTAATTTCTGAAATTTTCATGGGTAAAAATCCCATATTCTAAAAGCAAAAGTGTAATACTAGAACCACTCTACTAAGCCCATTCTGGAATGATGGTAACGATCAGAAAAAGTTCAGTGAGACTAGAGTAGTTGTGAATTTTGAAGTTTTTGTATTAATGAGAGATTTCAGATGCCCTGTAAAGGACTTCTTCATCAGTCAGTCAGTTGCAGGACCTGCAAGAAATGACACCGTTCCAGATTTGGCCTTAAGCATTCAAAGTTCAAAGGATGTTAATGGAAAAGCTGTTTTGTAATCATATTCACAATTCAATTCAATTGTTTTCAAAGCTGCAATAGCAGACAGTAATATTAACCAAGGCATCAATGCATCACAAATAATTTCAGGAAGAGGACTCTCTAAAATCAGGTAGTTAGGGGGGAAAAAACATGAACCAAAAAACCCTCAAACCACACCAGACCAAAAAGTATGTAATGCAGAAAGCAAAATGCATGCAAACAGCCTGCAGGCTGTTCAAAAACACCAAGATATTCAGATAGCCTCAATGCTGCAATTCAGAAAGAAAATAAAATCATCCCATTAAAAAAGCAAAGCATGTTCAAAAAGATAGTAAAAGACATGCAGCATTGGTTGGTACTTACCCAAGTGCTCTGAAGTAAGTCTAACATGAAACAGTAGAGCTGTTGACCAAGTTATGCAGCCTGTTATGCAAGCAGCCATTATGCCAAAGAGTTGATGATCTAACTTCCATCCACAGAAGGGAGTCTACAGGAAAACCTGAGCACCATACACTAATAAGACAGATTTCCAGCCCTGGTGAGATGGTAGAGTCTATATTGAAGACCAAGTCCACAAAAAGTGTAGATAAATCAAGTCCATAACAGAAGAGTCAGTGTGACTTCTGCAAAGAGAAAATCCTCCCTCACTACCCTATTGCCTGCAGATTTAATATATCTGAATTTTTTAAAAGCCTTTACAAAGCTCCTAATTAAAGTTTTTACTGCCAGAAAGCAGCAGGAGCAGGGCTGGTCTATAAGAGGGCAGTCCAGGACCCAAGTATGACCCCGGCACAAGCAGTGTCCTTACCCTGAGCAAGGCCAGGGTGGTGAGTGCAGCAGGTATCATCAGCAGCCCAGGGATCACCAGGTAGGGTGAAGTCAGGGCCAGGGTTGATCCAGGAAGTCCTGCCGGGAAGAACAGGAGATAGAGCAGGAGATTGCCTACAGCAAAGATGCAACAACGAGATATGGCTAGAGATAAGGCTATGCTAGCAATGCAGTTAAATCTCATCTAGTAAGTCAGGGCAGCAGGACAAAAAGCCAAGGACAAGTTTGCATACAATATGGCTCAAAGCCAGGTCTGCAACATAGCTCTGGAGCCTGGAAGAAAAGATGTGGCTGTGGCCCCCAGGTGAAGCTGGCCATGGTAATTAAGGCTTATTGGTGTCCTCAGATCCTGACTATTAGAGAAATTAAGCCACTGTAGGACTGGAGTAAAGGTCCTTCTGTGCAATTGAAATTGGTTAGAGGAGAGAAAGTGGAGTTTCACTGGTGGAGGCCCTTTCTGAGACTGATTTCAATTAACATCTTCATCAGTAATCTGGTGAGAGGAACATCTAGTGAAATCTCCAATCTGACAAAAACACTAAGGCCTTTCAGACAGTCAAATGTTTAGTAAGTGGGCAAACAGTGGCAAAACAGTTTCCATGTAGAAAAAGAGAAGGTGATACATATAAGTAGAAATTGTGTGTATCGTGTCTACAGATACAGCTGTCAGGTCCAAGTTCAGCAGCTCAATGTGCGGCTTAAGCACTTGGAGTCGTCTCAGCTCTCTGAAATCATTAGCTCAGTGTACAGTGGCACGGGAGTGCTCAGTGTCACCAGAAAGGGTATGAAGAACAATATAGTGGGAATCATTTTGCCACTATAGGAAACTTTGCTGCCCCTTCATTTGGTATACTATCCACACACAACATATATGGATATATATCTTTATGTATATATGCATACATATATGAGCAGAGGAGATGAATGGAGTGCAAAGAGAGGAACTTAAAATTGTCAAGAGGATGAAGCAGCTGGCATAAAGTAAGAGATTGAAAACAAAGGGACATTTAAGTTTGATAAGAAGATGTTTGAATGGACTATTTGTGAGGTTTACAAAGTCATAATAGTCATGGTTTAAAAGAACACAAAACTGCTTTTCACCATAATCCACAAGACAGTCAATTAGCGGGAGATTAGTATGCAACTGCCAAAATAAAGCACATTTTTTACACAAAGGGTGGTGAACTTCTGGAACTTGTTGCCACAGGAATTTGTGGAGGCAGACAGTATCAGCAGGCTTGAAAGGGGATTAAATAAATTCAAGGGCAGCAGATCCACAAATAGATACTTTTGGACTACAAATTTTTCTCAGAGTAGGAAGTGATTCTTTCTTCACTGTTCTGTATGATGTTTTGATGGTTTACCCTTGAGGCATTGCTGTTGGTCAGGCTTTTAAAACTGGCAGATTTACAGTTATCTGCAGTGTATGAACATTAGCTCAAACTACTGTCATTGTTAATGACAGTATGAGTTGGAAGCAAAAACCACAACCAGCTTCACAAAGCAATAGAGGGTGGAGAGTTTAGAAGGCAAGCAGACAATCTGGAACAGCAGAAAGAAAACTGTTGAGCAGATGTGCTTTATCTAGGCCTCCACTCTTGATCTGAGTCAGCATGGAAGATTATGTAGCAGTTCATTTTGGACTGCACTCACATGGTACGTGCAGAACAATCAGGGGATCAGGCCCAACCAGAATGAATTCAGGAACAGCAGGTCCTGATTGACCAACTTGATCTCCTTCTATGACCAGATGACCTGCGTAGTGGATGAGGGCAAGGCTGTGGACATTATCTACCTGGACTTTAGCAAAGCCTTTGACACCATCTGCCACAGCATTCTGATAGAGAAGCTGGCAGCTCATAGCTTAGACAGGTAGACTCTTCACTGGGTTAAAAACTGGATGGATGGCTGAGCCCAGAGAGTGGTGGTAAATGGAGTTAAGTCTAGTTGGTGTCTAGTCACAAGTGGTGTCCCTCAGGGCTCAGTTTTCGGGCCAGTCTTGTTTAACATCTTTATCAATGACCTGAATGAGCAGACTGAGTGGACTCTCGGTAAGTTTGCAGATGCCACCAGGTGGGGTGGGACCATTGATCTTCTTGAAGGTATGAAACCTCTACAGAGGGATCTGGACAGGTTGGATTGATGGGCCAAGGCCAATTGTACAAAGATCAATAAGACCAAGTGCCAGGTTCCACAGCTGAGTCACAACAACCCCAGGCAATGTCACAGGCTTGGGGAAGAGGTGCTGGAAAGCTGCCTGGCAGAAAAGGATCTGAAGGTGCTGGTGGACAGGTGTCTGAACATGAGCCAGCAATGTGCCCAGGTGGCCAAGAAGAGCAACAGCTTCCTGACTTTTATCAGAAATAATATGGCAAGCAGGAATAGGGAAGTGATTGTGCCTCTGTACTCAGCACTGATGAGGCCACAGCTTGAGTACTATGTTCAGTTTTGGGCACCGCTGTGTAAGACAGAAATTTGGGTGCTTGAGTGAGTCCAGAGAAGGGCAACAGAGCTGGTGAAGTCTTATGAAAAACAGCTGAGGGAACTGGGATTGTTCAGTCTGGAGGACGCTGAGGGGAGACTTCATTGCTACCTGAATGGAGATTGTGGATCAGTCTCTTCTCCCAATTAACAAGAGATAGGACAAGAGGAAATGCGCTCAGGTTGCACCAGGGGATGTTTAGATGGGATATTAGGAAAAATTTATTTGCTAAAAGAGTGGTGAAGCATTGGAACAGGCTTCCCAGGAAAGTGGTGGTTTCACAATCTCTGGAGGTGTTCAAAATACATGTAGATGTGGCACTTTGGGACATGGTTAAGTGGTCATGGTAGTGTTGAGTTGATGATCTTAGAGGTCTTTTCCAACCTTAATGATTCCGTGATTCTATGATTCCATGGCTTGAGCAGTGATCCTACCATAATCTGTATATTGACTACAACAAGAGAACATGCTAATATTAACTTTGTAATTAAATCTACTGATCTGTGGGAGGCAGCCAGTGACTGATTACATTCCTTTGCACTTGGCAACTAAACCAGTTAGGGATGTTAAATGTTTAACATTTTGAAATGAATTGTGGAAGAGGATGTTCATGTACAAACTTAATTTGTTGTCTATCAGCAAATAAATAAAATCTGGTCATTTTTTGGAGCTGCTACACAGTAGTTTTAAAAATGCAGTGGTTACTCTGTTCATTGCTATTTTGATCCTCTAAAAGTCATGTTCTGTGACTTGCTTACATATTGTTATTTCTAGCATACTTTAAATTGGCCTGTTTTTCATCTGTATATCATTGTGCTTATATAACATGCTGAATATAGCATTTTGTAGCTGATTAAGACACATTCAAATAACATTTTCCTTTAAATCACATAGTTAAATAACACGCAGACCTCCATAGTTACATGAGTTCACTTTTGTCTTACATCAAACCCCACTATTGCAGACACCAGGTGTTGACAAAGCTTAAGAAAGGAGAAGTGTTGGCTCAGCATACAAATGGAGAGCCAGAGCCTGGAGATACTACGTGACATGTAGCAGGAATAAATTAGTGCTAGATCTCTTGGGTCCTGAATCACAATATTGTCTTCCTTCTTCTCATTACTTCTATTTAAGCCACAGGTTCCTATATTCATCTTCTGCAATTACATTCCTAGGGAAACACAAGGGAATCTGTCTTTTGAGGGGGCCTTCCTTCTGTGTGTATGTATGCTGGCAGACGTGTGGGTGGTTTGTAGATGCCATACATCTGACTGGGTGAGACTGTGCTGTAGCCAGAGAGCAAGGCTGCCAAGATGCTCCCTAAAGACAAGGATCAGCGTCTGGAGGTATCCACCAAATGCCCAAATGAGGATGTTAACAGAGAAACTTCTGTATCATGAGGTATGTGTTTTGGCTCCTCCTCTTCTTTACACCACCACGATGACTCATCATGGTAAACCAAACTTGGAACAGGACAGAAACACTGGACATATGTAAAAATGCAGTTTTACCCCCCCAAAAAAGTGTTTTCCAGACTTCTTCTGAGGTCAGTGCAATGTTTGCTTGCTCTGAACAATATTGCTCCTAACAATACAGACATTGTTTGAACAATACAAACACAGACCAAACAATTGCTCTTAGCAATGCAAGCACTTAAACTTGTCAGCTGGGGATGCCAGCAGAGTTAACGAAAATGGAAAACTCTGCCATCTCAAGCTATTTGCTTAGAAGTGAAATGAGGTGCCAAAAGAAGTATTCCCAAAAGCTATTTTTCACGCAGTAACCCCAGAGCCCTTCTGTAGAGGAGACAAGGGGCTAGAAGCAGTTAACCCTAAATGCAACAAATACATTGCTGGAGGACAATGTCTACCTTCTTTGCTTATAGAGATAATAATTTGGAGAAAGTAGCTTCTCAAGTGTAACACAGGCTATTGAACATAGTTCCAGGGGCTGAAGCCTTTGTGAAGGAACTACACAAATTTCAGAGGGACCCCTGGGACCCTGAGCCCACAGGACAGCCCTCTGGATTCACATGCAGAAAAGAAATCAATTCACAACCCTTGCAGGAGAGATGATGATCCAACTCTCTAACACAAGGAACTGATTTTTTTTCCCATTCACATATCCATTACCCTTCCGTGTCAGGGCACATCATGTAGCATATATTAGATATTAACTAACTTTGTCACATACTCTTCTCTGTCCCCAATCTTTAGATCATATGGGTGATTACAAGTCCAGATAATGTGCCATTAGGTGCAAAAACAATACTCATAGTAAATATTATAGCTCTGACTTATCTTACAGTTTGCCAAATAACCTGAAAAATTTGAAGTGGGATAGAGAAACCCATTTACTCTTTCCTCTCTCATGCCTTTCTATCTATTCTGCTCACAGATCTTCCTTGGGTGATTTTCAGAACGAGATCACGCATTTCCAAAGGGCACACTGCTTTTACTTAAAAATTTTAATCCTAATGGATAACACATCCTTAGTTACAGCATTTTAATAGTTATCTTCACAGTCAAGTGTCACCTGGTTTTAATTTCCAGCTTTTGGATGTTTTGTTTTCATTTCTAAGCTACTTTATAATTTTAAGCAAATGAAATTGATCTGCCCATGGTGAAGTCTGAAGAAGTATTTCAATAAATGATGGGACGTGAACATATGTTAGTTACTGGGTAACATCCTTTAGCTTGTGGGAGGTGAGCAATAACACTGTGAGATGCTTCTAAGTTTCAGACTGCATAATTGTGCAAACAAAGAAGTGCTCAATAGTGGTAACATGGCAGTTTGTGAAGATTTGCGTTGCTTTTGAGGTGAACATTAGCTCAGAAACTCATGGAGACAAGATGTCTTTTTTAAAAATAGAATGTAACATAGCACACGAATGGTGAACCATAGCTCAGGACAGTCAAACCTTATCCTTTACTGACTTTTGAAAACCACATCCTGTGATAACCTTGTGTTTGAACAATGATAGTGTTTTTATAAGCATTCCTTAGGCAGCAGCTCAAAGTTTTTAATAATCTGTCACTATTCATAAAATAAAAGGGCATTTCAGTGTGTATGTATGTGCACATATAGATTTGTATTAAAAAATACGGTGTACATGAGTGTGTAAGTGTACTTCTGTGTGGAGAGAAAGAGAACGTGGTAGCTTTATTAAGACACAGGACTGGAAGTTTTATTTAAAAGATATCTTTCTAAATATCTCAAGGGACCTATTATGGTGCCTGTTTCCATGTCACGGTTTAGGGCTGGGCCGACCTCTAAAACACCAACAGACGCTGTCTAACCCCTCTCCCCCCGCCCCAAATAGGAAGGAAAAGGGAATGAGGCAGAGAGACTTACGGGGTAAAAAAGAAAAGTAAAATAGTTTTAATGAAACAATACTAGTGAAACGATAAAAATAAAGAACCATATACAACTATATATATAATTTTTAAAAAGTTAAAAATCACTGAACAGAATTGGTTTCATTTAGCCCAGATCAGGACATTCCATTAAACAAACATGTCTTACCAGCAGGATTTACACATCACTTTTATCTCACCTTTCCCAAAGAACCTGTGCCCTATCTGCTGCAGCCTGCTAAAATCCATGTTATATCCATGTTAAATCCAGATGTCAGATTCATCTCCCTTTCCCATAGACATGATCACTTCTCTGTCTCACATGGGGTCCATGCCCCCTGACACAGGAGAACTCTCTCAGGCTTGCAAGATTGTCACTATTGATCTTTACTGTTTATTTGCTTTGCAGTGATGCTTCTGTATTAGTCATGGTCTGGGACCCTTGTGCACTGCACAGTCACAAAAACAAAAAATGGGCCAGTTTGTGTAGAAGAAGAGACAATAGTTATATCTACATAGAATGACAGTACTTAGTCTGATAGGCGACTCTCAACGTATCACTAACTAGTCTTGAGACTTTGAGGTGTTATACAAAAGATATATGCTAAAATATGTGTAGTTATTGGATTTTTTTATATATATGAGGAGTTTCCTCTCCCATGAGAAAAGTGACGTGGGAAAATGCATGAGTATGCTTCTCAGAATACGTGATAGGAGGATGATGATGACTTGTACTGCATTGTTTAGAGCTGATATTCAGCAATAAATGGGTGATACAACTGCTTCTCAGTGCAGTTGAAGTGGACAAGGAAAATAATACTTGCAGAAGCAGTCCAAATTAAGAGCCAGGATATTTGGCACGCTATTTTTAGGTCAGGTACTAAAATACTGTAGTATTCTAATACAAAGCCAAGGTGAGATCACAAAGGAGGAAATCTAACCCTTTTCTTTTTCCTACCAGTTGTCCTGAATAATGGCTCTATATGGCTTAAAGTTCTGTTGAGAAAAAGTCTTAGTCAATGGATCCCTTAGCTCAATGTACATGACTTCCCAGCTACACATGCCCCATGCAAGATGTACTATTGCTAAAGGGCAGTCTAGAGATGAGATGTAGCAGGAACTGAAAAGGAATGACTCCTGGACTTTTCTACTCCCAAGGACATCAGTGCATTTCTTAGTTGCACCTGGGGCAGCAATTCCGCAAAAACATTTACCACTCAAACCGGAGAGTTGGACAACTTCTGAAGCAGACTAGACTGCCAAAAATACAGTGGAGGAAACAGGAGTCAAACATAGGCTAAGGGCTGAGTCCTGGCTCACTCCCCTGCAGAGATGCAACGTTGCTGCAAGCTAAGGAGGAACTTCTGATGACGTCCTACAAACCAGTGCAACAAAGTTCAAAGTAGCTCCACTGAAGTCATAGTCTCCAACTGTCAGCAAAATCAACCAATATTAAAGAAAGCAACAATGGAATAACAGAAGCAGAGTCTTCAATAAACAAAACTAAGCCTCAGGATCCTAGAATTACAGAATCATAGAACAGTAGAATGACAGAATCATAGAATCATAGAATCATGGAATCATAAAATGTGCTGGGTTGAAAGGCCATCTAGTCCTGCAGTGAGCAGGGACATCTTTAACTAGATGAGGGTGCTCAGAGCCAGATCGAGCCTGACCTTGAACACCTCTAGGGATGAGGTCTCTACCACCTCACTGGGCAACCTGCTCCAGTTTTTCACCAAAACTTCGATCAGTATGTGCCCTTACTTAGTGCCTCTGATTTGTGACTTATATTAAAAATGAGGAGTAAAAAAAAAAGAACCCTTCACTGTGCTTTGTCTTGACTGTTACAAGCTAAAAGTAGCCATAAGATTGTGTTTGATATGACCCAAATTTACCGAGAGTAGCAGCCCTCTATATCCTTTCAATTTAGGTAGCAAAAAAGGAAGTGCAAGAAACTAAGAAATAATAAGCACCTGCTCTGAAGGCATTAGAGCTCTGGGATAAACCAAAAAAAAAAAAAAAAAAGAGGGTGCGAAAACAGAGATATGCTATCCTTAGAATCCCTGGGTTTGGTACACACATTCTAAGATTCTTTATAACTGTGTGGTCCTGACTTTATTTCCAGTTGCTGGCAGGAGAAAAGGATAATGGAAATACTTAAATTGCCTACAAGACAGATTAAAAGGTCTCGTCTTACAGTAGCGTTAAGAAACTTGCTTGCAGACCTTGAGATCACAGGGCTGAGCAGGAAAACAGGACTTTGCTTGCATCATATCATCATTAAATACGTACAGTGGTATTGACAAAAGCCAGACATCCAAAGATTGCCTACATTTCCTTCAGGCAATCCACTCCAGATGCTGTCAAGTGACTTCTAGTGGTGCCCTGCTTGGAAAGAGGGATTAGCTGGATGATCCCTGCAAGGGGCCCAACTCATTCCAGTGTGAAAATATGTCATAGGGACAATATATAATAATTATTTCCACTTCAAACATATCTTAATATATATGGTTTCAGAAATTAAGAAATATAACCACGAAAATCCCAGCAGCAGTGATGTGATTTGATCAGAACACAAATACATTGTACAGCAGGAAAGAATTACTGAAAATGCTGCCATGCATATAAAACTTTGCTAGTACTGACTAATTGCCTCTTTCTTGCTGGTATATATCCAGAGAGCTTCCAAAAATAAATTCAATTAGCTTTAAAAAATATACACTTTGGATTGTACTTCAGTAACTAAAATGTTGTGGAAGTGGTATGTCTAGATTAGGAAACTCACAGACTGACTATTAAAGAGGATAGATTTAGAGTCCAGATTGACTTAGATGTAGATTTAGGAGCCAAATACACTTCATTTTTAAGTGCCATTGTGATTTTAGGCAACTCCAATTGCAAAAAAAAAAAAAAAAAAAAAGGACAACTGCATGCCTGGGTATAGTAAAAGAAAAAACTTCCCAGGATTTGGGAGTTGTTGAAACTAATGCTCCAGACCTCCTTGCCTTCCTTCTGGTCTGGTTGTCTCACAATTAATACCTCAGGGACATGAATGTATCAAAGCTAGGATAATTCTGCACATAAAAAGGAAAAAATATGCTTTTTCCCCACATGCATATCTATTTGTCTGCTGTTCCTTCCCATGAAAAATTGGAAGAGCAAGTTATATGACAAGATGAGATACTGGTACCTGTAGAGAACCCAAAGAGAGGGAGACAACTACGGGAAGGAATAAATCAGCAAATGTCTTTTCTCTGTCCCATAACCAGTGTCTCATGAATCACCTGCAGTATTCTCTTTTTCTTTCACCCCACAGTCAACCCTGGCTACACCAAACACTTATTTATTTCAGAACAGCTAGACAATAGGAGTGCAGGGACCAAATAAATTAGAAACTTCCTTCTGTCCCTAAAACCATGGAGAAATTCAGGTTGGATCCACACAGAAAAGAGAAGGGGAGATGGGTCAGGGTAGAGAGAAAAATCTGTGATGGGGAGTAGAATCAAATCAGGTGCACCAAAAGGTGTGCAAGAAACATAAAAAGAGTGCAGGTTTTTTATGAAGTAGACTGTTTCTGCAGATCCAGTGACAGCACACACAGAGCACAGCACCACGAGAGCTACAAGGAGGATGCAGGCAAGCCTGATTTTTTCTCTCAAGAATGTCAACATGTGCCAGGCCTAGCTGTACCATCTGGTCATCTAAGGCCACAAATACAAGGCTATATCCTGAACATCCATGTCACAAGGTTACTCAATCTCTAAAGATTTCATGTCTGCCCCAGATGATGTCAAAGGAGGCAGCACCACCTAGAAATCAGGACAGTGATCAAGCCATGTTACACCTTGGAGAAAAGAAAGCCCATGCACTCATTATGCTTCTCCACAACAGCCTGCTGCACATGGAGAAGAGGGTCTTCCTTCCTGGTCACCACATCATAGGATCTCAGTAATTATTCAGAAGGGGGCAAAAATATAGTGAGCACCTATGAAACTCTGCTTTTTTCACTTAATTGTATAATTGATAGAGGCAAGGAGGAGCAACATCACCAACAACATCCTGGCTCAAGTAGCAAAAAAGTTTCACGGTAAGAAAATAGGAAATTTTAATCTGGTGCTTCTGTACAGAGGAAGACACCCACCAGCAATAAAGAAGCTATTCTGAGTGAGAAAGTAAAAGGATCCTGCCAAGGGACTGTAGTGTACATTTGAGGGAAGACCAGGGTGGGCTGCAGAATGAGAAATGTCACCTACCTGACCCTTGCTTTGGCCCAATTTGACTCCCAGGAAAAGCTCTAAATCTGTACATACCTCTCCAGTTAATCAGTGTCCAGTGAAGCTCTTTGTATGGCATGTGGAAATAAAATCCTGCTCCCATGGGACTGCCTTCACTGAAAGTCAACGTCCAAAGATGAGAACACAAGATTGGATTTGACTTGACAACATTGAAAACTATGTCATGCATGCAAGAAGGCTCAAAATGCTCCCACTTTTTACAGACATTAATTTGTACAGGCTCCATCTACCTGGATTGTGCAATTGTGCCTACTGGGCTGGAGTGTATGGACACAACTTGATCATGGATGACAGTCTCTCTTGTTAGCAAAAGAGAGTGATTATTCTGCGTCCGTTCTCCCAGGGTTTACGGTGTCCTAAACTGACTCCAAAAAGGGCACAAACTCCTCTTTCCTACCCTTTCTTCACACTCAAAAGAACTCCCAGGGCTCAGGCCAGTGCAACTGGGCTTGTTTTGAACTATGGCTTTAAGGCTTATTTGAGATTCATGTGGTTAGGATTTGTATGTGGGAAAAAAAGCTGTTTCTCACCCCCACATTCATTCTATGCTCACATATATTTCAAATTATCCATAAAAGGGCTGCAGCATGATCATTACACTGGTAAAATATGAAAGGCAGTCTTGCAAAATTTTACTGACCCACACTGCCTGTGTGAGTCACCTTTTATTTTAACCAGTAAGTAAAGCATTGTTTGCCTGTTGTTGTCACCACTGATGGACGAAGAGACAAATATATTTTCTGTGACTGTAAGGCATATTTTCCTGCAGTGCTACTTTTCTCATGGCATTTTTTGACATCTGTAGTCAAAGTATTTCATTTTGATCCAATCATATTGTGTTTTCTCAAAATCTGGGTGTTTACTAGACATGGAGAGCACCCAGTGCAAACACACAAAATCCCATGATTCAATTTCTCTGCAATTTGACTTTTCAGGATTTAATCAAATAGCGATGATCACCATCTGCATATCTCACTCTTGTTTGTTATACAAACTAGACCTCTTGGTAATATCTGAAGCATTGCCAGTAGTGATTTTTATTTTCTTAGATAGTATGAGTAAGAGGTTACGGATGCTGAACGTAGTTTACACCCTACTTAACCATGTGTCTTGGGTTACAATATGTAACCAA
>NW_009693999.1:0-11821 GCF_000703405.1 Apaloderma vittatum | reverse complement strand
ATATATATAAAGGCTTTTTCTTTCGGCAGCTGTCAGAAAAGCTGAGAGAGAAGAGCAAGGCATATAAAGCATTTTCTCTACTCTCTAGCATTCAGGAGCACCTTCTGTCAATGTGATAACCCCGACCTCAATTGCAGTTGTCACTGCTCCTCCACCAAACCGGGACTCGGCACGTGGAAGGGGTGGAGAGAAGTCCTTTCATTCTCATACCAACAGACAATAAAAACCAAGACCCATACAAACTTCTGGCACAGGAAGAGACTCAAAATTAAACATAATGAGGACATAATGAGGACAGGGCTGGCTGCGGCCAGCAAGGGACCAGTGCTACAAGGCACATCACGAGGACCTGGGCTTTGGGCTTGTCAGAGGAGCAAACATGCTCTGCCAATGAAAAATGAAGAAGCTTCAGAATTTCCAGAGGGCGAAGAAAAAAGGAGAATATTTAAACTGGACAAGGAAAGGCTTTGCTCGCAAATTTGTTGGGTTTTCTGCAGTTTTAGCTACTAAGCAGAGGCAGGTTCAGAAGTAAAACCTCATTTCAGAGTGGCAAAGGCAAAACGTTTCCATTAGGAAATGTCAGAATGGAATAATCCATAAAATAGGTTTCCTCTTTCAGGGTTATTTTTTGAAATCAGCTGAGCAGTTTGAGATGAATTCTTAAATAATTCAAAGGACGTTGATTGAAATATCCCACCTCGCCCTTCTCCTGGCATGCTTTAAGGCTCCATGGGTAAACAGTGAGCTGCAGCCAGACTCTGATCTGATTTCAGTAAAAATATCATCCAAAAGGTGAAGGAGGACCTTGAGCCCAAGGCGGGGAAGGGCAGGACGAGCCCCAGGCACAGAGGCAGCACCAGGGGAGCTTCTTCACAATTCTTCAGCTGGTGCCTCCTTCAGAGCACAGGGAACACCAAGTAGCACCTTAAAAGTGATTATCCCACGGATAAGGAACACCAAAAAAAAAAACCCGAACCTCTGAAATAAACCGTGATAAAGCAGCATCCGCAAAAAGTAAACCAAATCATTCCAGTTAAAGTGTATAGCATGACAGGGGTACATGAGAAGGATCATGCACGTGCATGATGGACGGACAAAACCACGTACACACAGCAAAGGGCATTCCCCATCCTCATCTGAAAACCACCACAAGTCTGATGGGGAGCAGCTGAGAGACCTAGGGCTGTTCAGCCTGGAGAAGAGGAGGCTGAGGGGAGATCTCATCGCTCTCTGCAACTGCCTGACAGGAGGTTGTAGCCAGGTGGAGTTTGGTCTCTTCTCCCAAGGAACAAGTGATAGGACAAGAGGAAATGGCCTCAAGTTGCCCCAGGAGAGGTTTAGATTGGATAGGAGTAAAACTTTCTTCACTGAAAGGGTTGTGAAGCCCTGGCACAGGCTGCCCATGGAAATGGTGGAGTCCCCATCCCTGGAGAGATTTAAAAGCCGTGCAGATGTGGTGCTCAGGGACATGGTTGGGGTGGACCTGGCAGTGCTGGGTTAATGGTTGGACTCAACAATCTTAAAGATCTTTTCCAACCTAAATGATTCTACCTCACCACACATCATGAAATCTGTCCTCTTCGAGCTGGGTCAAAAAAATAAAGAGGTAGAATGTGTTTTCACCACACTTTTTCTTAACATGTTCCAATTCCCTCCCCTCCAAGCTGCGCAAATACACAGACTTCTAAGTCAAGACTTGAAAGGGCGATCATTTTTATAGCAATGCCGATAAAAGATCTAACAGTAACTTACATTTCCGATGAGTAAAGCAGAGCTATTTCAAGGGTAACTGAGGAACATAATCAGGAATGAATGAGTCCCAGGCTGTCTTCAGTAGAAGGCATTTAGTAAAAAAACAACCCCCAATAAAAAAAAAAAAACAAATAAAACCCTACAAATCCAAGATGGCACTAACTAGAGCTGCAGTGAAACATGCTGTCCTTCATTTACGCCCCAAGAGTGCCTCCCCATCACCAGTGGACACACTCCACACACAGCAGCACCCAGCTCAGAGCTGCTGGGAGCACCAACAGCCAGATGTCAGGAACACAAAGCTCTGGCTGCGAGAAGGGATGGCCACAAACTTGACACTTCCCAGCTCCCACTACCTTGTGCTATGAGAAGAAAGCAAAGACAGCCTGTCCAATTGTCATTACATCTGCTTGGGGCAGGAAAAATTATACTGTTTCATCTAAACCAAACATGTTAACTACAAAAAAGAGTCTAACCCAAAATCAAACTCAGCTCAAAGTCCGTGACGGCAGATGAAAGCCAAGATTGTGTCCAGTTTTGGTCACCACAGTACAAGAAGGACATCAAGGTGCTGGAGCGGGTGCAGAGAAGGGCAACAAGGCCTGTGAGAGGTCTGGAAAACATGACCTATGAAGAGTGGCTGAGGGAACTGGGTTTGTTTAGTCTGGAGAAGAGGAGGCTGAGAGGAGACCTTATTGCCCTCTACAACTACCTAAAAGGAGGCTGTAGTGAGGCTGGTGCTGGTCTCTTCTCTCTAATTACTAATGACAGGACAAGGGGAAATGGCCTCAAGTTGCGTCAGGGTAAGTTTAGATTGGATATTCGGAGGAAGTTCTTTACTGAACGAGTGGTGAGGCACTGGAACAGGCTGCCCAGAGAGGTGGTGGAGTCACCAACCCTGGAGGTGTTTAAAAGAAAAGTAGATCTAACACTTTAGCCTATGGTGTAGTGGTTAGGTATGCTGGGATGAAGGTTGGACTAGATGATCTTCAGAGGTCCCTTCCAACCCCTAACATTCTGTGATTCTGTGATTAAAGGATGCTCACACAGTTTTTTTTCTCCCTGCCTCTGACCCAAACCTTTGTGTTTTGCCACAGAAAAGTTAAGAGACACAGAAGCCTGTTTTACGCAGCTTTTCCTTCTGCCTACCCTATGAAAAGAGGACACCTTGCTCCCCTCTTTCTTCTTGGGGACTTCAAGGAAAGCCAATTATTCATTTTGCAACACTGCATCTCTGCAACAGCTTCAATAAAAGCTGATGGTTACAACCCTCCTGGGTATTGCTCTGTTTGTACAGAGAGGATCCAGACTCCTTTAGGAGTTGCAGAAAATATTCCAGACAAGAGGAACCAACCTCCTTTCCCCTGCCCAGCCATCTCAGATCACACTGGAGCCACCTCAATCTCACTTAGCAGACAAAGGCATCAGCAACCTGATTTGCTCCGCATGACCACGTGTGTCTTCCGCACTTCTCAGAGCCTCCTTCTGTTACGCCAAGGGAAAGACTTAAGGGGATAATGTCCATATGCAGAAAAACATCATTGGCTGCTACCACTGGGTAGATTGGCTTGTCCTGGAGTTGCGTTATGGCATGATGGAGCTTTACATCTGGATGCCACCAGCTGAAGTCTCAGACCTTTGACATTTATTTAATAATACTGCTTAACTTCTAGCGCATTCAGGACACACAGAACTCCAAGTCTCAACCTTTCAATCTCTCTTGCCATTCAGGTATACTCCAGCTAAAATAAACCACCAAGTGCTCTAAAAAGTTTCTTACCTTCTGCCAACCCAAAAATACATCTCCATTCCCACTTTCCTCCAAGAAAGGATCCTGATATCATCTGCCATAAGGGAAAAACAATAAGAGGACCCAGAGCACAGCGAATTCACAACCAGGGCACCAAGAATCTGTCAGCACAGCTCAGGTATCAGCAAATAATACTCAAACATCAACAAGCATTTTCCTAGTGTGAGTCTGCTGACTGTTTGTCAGACTGAGAAAACATCAAAGCTCAACAGCCATTCATTTGGAACAGGACTTAGAGTACATACTGAAAAAGTATAGACAGGGTGTATATGTGTGTGTGTGTGCCTATATATATATAAATAATATCTATATATATATAAAAAATGCCTGCTGAAAACATGCCTGCAGCTGCATTTTGTAGATAACAGAATGTGACTGTAATGCAGGAGTCAAACAGCCATTAAAATCAAGAGAAGTCAAGTATAAGCAGCCAGCAGATGTGTAAGGAAATTACAGCATGGTAACACATCCCTCAGAGGATGATGATGGGTGAAATCCACTGTAGGTTAAAACGTCGACACTCATTGTGTGCTTTTTTAGCCATATATTTAATCCCCAAACACATAAGAAGACAAAGCAATCCAAGATGACAAAGAAACCTAAGTGAGGACCTCAGGGGAGAACTGCAGTTATGAGCTACTGATATCTTTATGAGATTTTTTTTCCAATCAGCTCCACAAACAAGACACACATTATCACTGCCGTTAAGCCACTTTCCTGTATTTCACTCAAAGCATTTTTCCCACAAAGCAGATGCTCTATGGGGATGTCTGAGCACACACTCAATAAAAAAAAAATATATATATATAATAACCACACACATTCAATCACCACCAGCAATTATCAGAGTATCACCTTCTGTGTCCCATTAACACTGTGCTAGCTGCTGCTTGCACAACACAGCCAGGCCCACAAGTTGGAAGCAGAAGGGTCTAAAACCTAACGACTTGATGAGTTCAGTGGGAGCTGGGTACATACATACCCTGGTGGGCAATGCTCAAATGGTCTCAACTCCCAGGAACTTCGGGCAACGTGAGAAGCGTTGAGGGTTCTAGAGGAGTCGCTCTCTTGCGTTCATCAAGAGTTTCTTGGAAAACCCTATTTATTTTCCTTGACCAACTGTGTCAGAAATAAAACCTTTTAACTAAAAATAGCTGGGCTGGAGTACTTGCTAATTTTGGAGGGTGCATTTGTGGAGACGCAATAAAAACATCAGCAAGCAGCACAAATGTGCTTCACTCGTGCTAATAACCGAGCAGAACATTACACAGAATGACAACCATAAAATCATCCAACTACCTTCCTGCACCCATCACACAAGCTGCTCTCCAGATAACATATACCTTCACTTAGAGCTCAAAATACACATTGCTATGCATGGCCTTTGCATGACAATTAGAGTCTTAATTTGTCGACATTACAGGAATTTCATCACTTGATCCGTTTCTAGCAAACATTCCCCTTGCAGAACATGTAGGGCCAGCTGCCAAAGATGCTGTGCTATTGATACTACAGAAGCCACCAACTGAAATGATGCCCACCCCTTCCTTTTCACAGGCAGAGGATGGTCCTCCCCATCTTCTGCACCTGCTCTCAGATATCTCCTGCTGTTATTTCCACAGGCCGAGAAATCTGCCATGAAAACCCAGCCCTGGTGAGCCTTTCCATTGGAAGGTTTGGCTGCCCTCTATTCAGTTGAAGCACAGTTTCACCAAGGATGCTGCCAATCTGTCTTCAGGGACTGGACAGCCACTAGTCTGCACCTTCTGATCATCCTCAAGTGCTGAACATTTTGTTTAACGCATCAGGAGAGAGGATTTCTAGCGGGATCTTGTGAAGCACTCCAGTAACATCTCCCAGCTCCATGGCTCACAAGCTGGGCACCAACTGGGATTCCTGGAGGCACAGCCGGCACCTCTTCAGCAAAGACCTACATTCACACCACCAGCAAGACCACCATTACATTACTTCTAGGTTAGAGCTGGATCCCACCCAGCCTGCTTGAAGAGGAAAAAGTCTGGAACCATCAGACAGAAGACAACAGACACAATCCCACTGGAATTAGCCGGGAAGCAGAGCTGAACATCTTCCTTGGTCACCAGGTGAGGTCACCCACGCCCTTGAGGTTGCAACCCACAATGCCATCAGACAGAAGCGCCTGTTCTAAATAAAACCTATTAAAAGGAAATTTAGGAAAGGATGAGCAAGCAAATATGCACTGAGCAAGCATGTTTACAAGCTGATTCAAGGTAGAACGCAAAATTGTGGTCATAACCGAGACTGAAACCATCAAGTTTCAATAGCTCTAAATCACCAAGCTGCCAAGCTAACACAACACAGAATCAAACTGAGTTATACCATGGAAAAGGAAAGGAAATAGGCAGCATTAGTCTTGTTCTGGGAGCGTGTAGGAGAACAAACATTGGTTTAATCTGAGACCTGGTCAAAGGACTCCTCAGCTGAGGAGGCTCCATCATGACTTGAGCATGCAAAGCATGGGAAAGCACCAGCAAAACTTTTTCTCTGTTGAAACATCTTCAGACTTACTCAAATATTCTCTAAAAATAGGGGGTTTTCCCCTCCAAGTAATACCCTTTTTTAATAGTTTTGTTTGAAATTTTTTTTTAAACTGAAGATCCCCCCAAAATTAGTACACAACCATCCTCTGACTTCAAATTTTCAGGCATTTGAAGGGCATCAGTGTTTCTCATCATTAAGTCATTAAAGTTCTGCCAGCCACAAAACAAGCTGGCCATGTTTCATGTGCTGGGCAACACTGAATAAGTTAACTCCATCCGCCCTTTGATGAGGCCAAGAAAAGTCCCAAAACGTAAAAAGATGCCTAGAAAAAAAAAGCTGTGAAAACAAAAACTATCCAAAAAATAAATCACCCTCTCAATGAGCTGCAGCTTCTATTTTGATAAGATGCCTATGACAGGCTGAGATCTAACCGATTTCTATGACCTTTAGAGCAACAGCCTTGGCTGGGAGCGAAGCAACCTCAGCACCAGCCCCAGCCTGACCTGCCGTCACAGCCCCAGACACATGGCTCCACTCCCACCTCCTCCTCCATGAAACAAAGAAAATTACTCCTAGTTTCTTCCATAAAACATTTTGACGTATGCTGTGTCTATCACTGCACTGGATGGATGCCACTCCTAAAACGCTTTGGTTTTTTTCAGTATAGAGTGGCATTTCAGCTCTCGGACAGACCTGGCATTTGGTTCCCACAGCCATAAATATGGGCCAGTCTCTAAAACAGGCACCTTCAGCCTTGGTTTTAAACTGAAACAGGGTAGATTTGAATTAGATAGGAGGAAGAAATTCTCTTCTGTGAGGGTGGTGGGACCCTGGCACAGTTTGCACAGAGCATCCGTGATGCCCCATCCCTGGCAGTGCCCAAGGCCAGGTCAGACGGGGCTTGGAGCAACCTGGGCTGGTGGGAGGTGTCCCTGCCTGTGGGAAGAGGGCTGGAATGAGATGGTCTTGAAGGTCTCTTCCAACCCAAACCATTCTATAGTTCTATGAAACATCAAATTCTTCTGCCAAGAAGTAACCTCCGTGCATCCTGCACCTGCTCCATATTTTCACCACCTCCAGCACTCTTGGCTCTGATGCTTAAAACTCACTGCAAGCACAAACCCAGGAAGAGCTACTTATGATGTCGTTACCTCTCCCAAAAAATACCTGCAGAAAATTTCATTATCATCACACATCAGCACTAGGCAACAAAGGGCTAAAAAAAGAGGGGGAAAAACCCAACCCCTCCTGATTCCCAGGCCTAAAAGAGATTGTTACAGACATACATAAACCCACGTGCTTCAAAACTGTATTTGTATTTATATGGGTAATTAAGAGCAACAGCACACAAGAAGCCTCCCAGCAGTGTAACACCAGGACAGGTTTCCCTTCACCCTCCCCGGCCGGGCTACGGCTGAGCGGCCGGCCCGCGGCAGAGCAGAGCACCCGCGACACTTGACATTTTATTAACTGCTCCATTAAAAGAAGCGGGAGTGCATCCAAGCAAACAATCCCCAATCAATAGCGAGAGTTTAAATTAAGACCTCAGCTGAGCTGGAGAGGTGGGGCAGGACTGAAAGGCAGCCAAAGCAACGCAGCACACGGGCGACGTCCCTGCCCGGGGAGCTGGGGGGGTGATGACTGACTCGCATTTCCACTCTGAGCCAATGAAAAAGTTATTTCAAAAGCAATTTAAAAATAAGTAAATTAAAATTAATTAATTGATGATTAAAATAGATAAATAACAAAAATATAGAAAGAAATAAACCCCACCCCAACATGCTATGGAGGAACGATCACCACGGCGCAGCAGGATGGAGCTCGTGGATGGATGGATGGATGCAGGCAGGGGACAAGCTTTCAATCTGTGAAGCGCACAAACTATTCCAGCAGCCAACCTCTGGCTCTTCAGAGGCATGTTTATAACACAAGTTATCAGAGAAAAATCATCTCTTGCAGGGACATTTCAGCAACATGTAGACAAGAAGCCGATTCCTCCCTGGGAGGAGCAGGGAAATCACGCCAGATCCATTTGTGGCTGAAAGTGCCCTAAAATCTGGCTCTCCTTCCTTTCCTGCTGCCTCAGCGAAATGAATAAACTCAACGTTGCAGCAGCATCTCAAGGAACTGAATGTTCTGGGGTCGATGGATGCAGCAAAGTTTGGGGCAGATGCTTTTGATCCTTGCCTACAGTAACTGCTGCCACCTCAGCCTCATGTCTAGGTCAAGAAAAAAAAGAAACAACACCAAAAAAAAAGGACATCATGTATTACAAATTAACTCCAGTCCTATGAACAATCTTGGGGAGCAAGTGGCCCAGAAGAACTGCATTTCCGAGCACTTTGTGTCCCTTGGCAGCACCCAGATTGAATCAAAAGGGCATTAACCATCACTTAAAAAGGGGTACTGGGGAGTCAGTTAAAAATGCTCTTTAGATTGAGATTTATTACATTTTGCAGCGATACTGAGGCGGTACGGCACAGCGCGTACCCGCTCCCGGCCAAAGCTGACTTCATCAGCGCCCAGGATTATTTGCTACAGCCGAGCAGGACGAGGGCATTTCGAACTGCACATGCCCTTGGGAATGACGATTGATGAGCACTCTGCCAGATTAAAAACACGACAAAACCAAAACTCGGATCATGAACTTACTTGCTGCTACAGTAAATCATAGAACCATAGAATCCCAGAATGTGGGGGTTGAAAGGGGCCCTTAGAGCCCCCCCAGTGCACCCCCCTGCCAGAACAGGGTCACCCAGGGCAGCCACACAGGAACGCATCCAGGCAGGTTGGAAAGTCTGCAGAGCAGGAGACTCCACACCCTCTCTGGGCAGCCTGGGCCAAGGCTCCGGCACCCACACAGCAAACAAGTTTCTCCTCATGTTGACGTGGAACCTCCTGTGTTCTAGCTTAAACCCATTATTGCTTGTTCTGTTGCTGGGCACCACTAAGCTGAGATTGTCCCCTTCCCCTTGAGTCCACCCCTCAGATATTTCTTTACATTAATAAATCCCCTCTCAGCTGTCTCCTTTCAAGGCTGAACAGCCCCAGGTCTCTCAGTCTCTCTTCCCAGCAGAGATGTTCAGTCCCTTGATCCCCCTCATAGCTCTCCCTTGGACTCTCTCCAGTAGGTCCCTGTCTCTCTGGAACTGGGGAGCCCCAAACTGGACACAGCATTCCAGGGGTGGTCTCCCCAGGGCAGAGCACAGCGGCAGGAGAACCTCCCTAGCCCTGCTGGACACACTTTTCTTGATGCCCCCCAGGATCCCACTGGCCTCTTGGTCACAAGGGCATGTTGCTGTCCTAGGGACACTCAGTGCCTACCAGGACACCCCTGCTTTAGCAAAGAACAGGGATTTCTAAAGAAACAGCCCCCCCTGCTCCAAGAGCAGGCACACTCATTCTACAGCCCACTGGCATTTGTTTTATCCTCTTCCTAAAAAGCAGCAAGACCTCAGTTTGTATCTCCAACATTCACTAATCGCCTTTTACCAACTTTGTTCCACAGAACATTAAAGGATTCAAACTTGGGCGCTGCTCTTTCAAACATCGAGGCATCCTTTTCACCTGCCAAGGAGGAACGGTTGGGCTGCCAGCCCAAGTTAAACAAAGCAACAGGAAGATTTTTCTAGGTAGGCAGAACAGAAACTGGCCACGCTGGATTTTGGCCAAATTACCAGAAGTGACCCCAGCCACATTTCTAAATTGCCATCTGGTCCCATAAGTGAGAACAGGACGCTGGTCTTCCAGGCCAGAGTAAAAGGGATGGCATACAGCCTGCACTTAAATTGCAATTAAATTTTCAGTGGCTAATGAAGCATTACTGCAAAGGTAAGCACCCATGTTCCTTGTCTCAGCAAAGAAGGGAGAGACAAGTGCCTCTTAAGAGGGTCTCCAGGGGAAAACCCCATTAGAGAGTAGAGGCTTGCAGAGGCACCCCTTCAATGACTTCAGCAGGGATGGTCACTTCACCAGCAGAAGAGGTTGGTTGGTCAGTTGGGGTTGGACCTTTGTTTTTTTTCCTCAGCTGGCCATGACAGGGCAGGGAGTCCAAGCTGGCTGGCTCCCATGGAGACATCTCAAGTTAGATGGGAAGGATTAAGCTAAACTACTCAAGCACATGGAAATCCTGGAGGATTACTGGAGTAAACTCTGGAAGGACACCAATCTCATGACAGTTTGCAGCATAGAATACCTTCATATTTATAAAAGTACACTCATACACAGCAATCTACCCACAGTGACATGTTTTCCTCTTTCTTGCAACCTCTGTAGACCCTTCCCAGCCTTAAGCAGAACTTTCTGCTCCATGGAAAGTCACCACCAGCTTTGGCCAGCAGAATCGAGCACAAGGGAGGTGCTGACCCACACAAAGAAAACATTTTGACCTTATCCAAGATCAACACACTAAGTATTCTATTTATTTTTTTGGTCAGCAATGTTAATGAGGTTGCAGGTTAACTGAAGCAGAAGGTGAGAAAAGGCCTGCAGGTCCGCATCCCCCACTTTAAGAGGTGCTGATGTGCAGGTTTGGGGCAATCACTTAACGAACCACGCAGCTTGCTTCTGCTTGTACTGACGTGGCAGCCACTCAGCCCAGCGCACCGGGGTTTTAGTACCCGATGGGAAAAGAGATGCATCCCCAGCCTCATAGCGCAGCCTGTCACGTCAGAAACAGGTTTTTGCTTTGCTTTGGAAATGCAACAAAAACGTTCCCATTTCTTCCTTCAGCAGCTTACAAACTGAGAAGGCGTACTAAATGGGAACGTGTTGCCACCACCGAAACATTTACTTCCCCAAAAACAATTTTCATACGGTGGAGCTGTCAATGATTTTCAGTAACACTTGAAGACGAGTCAAGGACAGATTAAAAAAAGATGCAGCAGTCTAGGTTTTTTTGGTGGCGCTTTCTTTTCCCTTCCTCTCCCTCCAGCAGAAAATAATACTTTCAAATGTAAAATATCTACTTCGCTTTGTTATACAAAGCATATTTGTGGAGAAACATGTTATTATCAATTCAAACCAGACTAAGCGCAAAGCTTTACGTCTGCGCTATTAGAAGATGTGATCGAAGGTTTGCAAACACTACAACACACCGAAAGGAATTTTATAGCAAGAAATAATTACATAACACATGTCAAGAGGAATGGCAAGATCCTGAATATACATGGGAAACAAACAGCAAGAATGAGTCCTCGGGACCCTGTGCTTAAGATACACTCCTACAAAAGCACCTCCTGCCTGGGCTGCTCCGCGCCACCAAGAGGATGAACCAACCAGCCAGCCAGAATCCAGCATTTGGAGATGAGTAAAGGTATTTCATAGAATCATAGACTGCCCTAGGCTGGAAGGGACCTTAGAGATCATCTAGTCCAACCTCCCTGTCATGGGCAGGGACACCTCTCAACTAGATCAGGCTACTCAAGGCTCTGTCCAACCTGGCCTTGAACACCTCCAAGGGAGGGGGCAGCCACAACATCTCTGGGCAATTTATTCCAAAGTCTTGCCGCCCTCGTACTGAAGAATTTCTTCCTAAGATCCAGTCTAAATCTATTCTCCTTCAACTTAAACCCATTTCCCCTTGTCCTATCGCTGGACACTCTTGTAAAAAGTCTCTCCCCTAGCCTTCCTGTAGGTTCCCTTCAGGTACTGGAAGGCAGCTATTAGGTCCCTCCAAAGTCTTCTCTTTTCCAGACTGAATAATCCAGGCTCCCTCAGCCTGTCCTCATAGCAGAGGTG
>NW_009693998.1:0-5044 GCF_000703405.1 Apaloderma vittatum | reverse complement strand
GGGGTCCCCCTCTACGGCCACGCCGCGGGGGCCCAGGCATGACCAGAGCTCCCCGAGATGGACCAACGCACCAGAGAGACTTATTTTTCGTAACACGTAAATGTACGTTTCCCAATAACTAATCTGTAAATACAGAGAGGTGCCGGAGGAAGGGCGCTGGGTTGTACTGGGAGCCGTCAGGGCCAGCTCTCGGTGCTGTTTTCCTTCCTTTTTCATCTGTCCCTTCCTACTGACACCTTGGAAATGCTTTGACCTTTCCATGCGGCTGTCCAGGCTGGCTTTGTCACCTTGCCGTGGCCAGAGCCGGTCTTCCCAAGCGCTTTTGGGGAGGCGAGGACCGAGTCTGCAGCTTGGGCTTCCTCGAGATGCCATGAGAGACCCCAGCATGCGGGGAGGGACAGAGGGATGTCCCCTGTCCATTTATTGTGCTTTTTTATTTTTTTTCCCCAAATGTGCAAGATCGTCTCTGTGTCAGCCTGCAAAACTGATGATAATTCTCACGAAAAATTCTAGATTTAATCAAGCATCCAGAAATTAAGCAGGATCCCTGCTGAGGAGCCCTTTTTAATTGCTAGTTTTTCCCTCCAACCGCCTTGACAACAGCTCGAGGGGACCCAGTGGACTGTGGGCTTTGCCCCACTGGCTTCCTGGGGCACCCACTGCTGAGGCTGCCTCGGTAAAACCACCTCTAATTAATCCACAGCGTCCACATGTACACGTGGTTTCTACTTTTTTTTAAATTTTTTTTTTTTTCCTGAAGCTTTGGAAAAATGCAGCGTGGCACTAGCAGGCTGCAGTCATGCCAGTTACGTTTGGATATTTTATTAAGTACTTCAACTGAGGGATTTTGTTTCCACCTCGATTTGCTTATTAACACCTGGCGCCTGTTGCCTGCTTCTGCTTTTCAGTCTTTCTTTGAAGGTTCTTGAGTTTGAAGGAAGGAAAATAGTGAGCTATATAGTCTCTCACCTTTCCTTTCTGTCTTCTCTAGCTTGCTCTTCCTTGCTTACGGCAAAAATACAGTTTTCTTAAAGAAAAAGCTAAAAATATTGTTGTTGACATTTAAAAGAAAACAACCTCAGACAGAAATCTGGGGTAAGGAAAACTTTTTGTGCGTTATAATGGAAACACAAAGTAAGTTTGACAGAAAAGAAAACATAAATGAAACAAGCTAAGAACCTAAAGCATGTCAGAGATGCAAATCCCTGATGGAAGAGTCAGCTGTACAAATTAAGTTTTTCCTGCCTCAGAATGTAATAAATAATGTTATAAAGTATCTGGCTTACACATACTCAACTTCAGTAGACCTGGAGTGAAGGAAATTGCAAACTAAACTGGTCAGCTGATACCCTCTGCAGGTATATGTAGACCAATTTCTTTTTTATTAATCTTCTATTTGAAAAAAAAAAAAGCTTCATACAAGAAAAATCGCTATTCTGAAATGTCTTTTTAAATATTTCAAACAATATTTTTGTTCTTGTTGCAACATTCTTTGGCTATTGGGTAAGAAGATACTTAAATTATAACCCCTGTTTCCTTTTTAAAGTGGGTAGAATCCTGTTCAAGGTTTCAGTCTCCTGTTGCAGCAGAGTAACTGCTAGCTACATCATTAAAGGGTGCAGGGAAAGTTATTTTTGTAGTTAGTTGCATTTTAAACTGCTTTTCTCCAGGTGGCTGGGGGTTGCGGTGAGTGGGTAGGGGGAGTGAAGAAGGGACATTGCCTTTTATTGTTACTAAAAAAAAAAAAGAAAAAAAAGAAAGGGCTTGTTGAATCATTTCTTGGTGAAAATAACAGTGTGTTTCAGTTGGCATTCAGATTTTGAAAAAGCTGCCTTTGGACTCTGAAATCCGCTCACTGAGGGGACGCACAGTTTTAAAGAGAAGGATGGAGAAGATCTTCCTCTAGCAGAGCCAGAAGATCCATCTCAAGACACAGCAAAGACACCGACCTCAGAGTTGGGAAACAAATGACTTTGTTCAACCCACCTTTTCTTCTGCTCCAGGATACGAAGTTCTGGATCCAACCGTACGGGCCGAACTCTGTATTTTCACATTGAGGCTGTTTCCACTGGGACAGGATGACATTGCAGAACCCTGAAAATGCAGCGAGGCATGAAGAGAAGAACCCCAGGTGGCTGCAGTCTCTTCAGGCTTTTCCAGCACGATCTTTGGTAGCAGCTCAGCTGGGTCCTGTGTTGGGAAACTCCATAGATAGTTCAGTGAAAGGGCCGCACAGTGTTGCCAGAGCTTTTCTTC
The DNA here is from genome assembly GCF_000703405.1 of Apaloderma vittatum. Lineage (NCBI taxonomy): Eukaryota > Metazoa > Chordata > Aves > Trogoniformes > Trogonidae > Apaloderma > Apaloderma vittatum. Next base: position 2,788 of record NW_009693998.1, on the reverse strand, counting down.
ACAGACCATTTAAAATGATAATTCAATGTGTACGTGGAGGCCGTCATCCATATCTCTCTGTGCTTCTATTGTACTTTAAATCTATTTTTTGTGTATGGGGGGAAAAAAATGAGAATTTTTTAAATAAATCAATCTAATTGGAGAAGAGAAGTTGCAATCCTTCTAAGCAAAATCACCGCTTGAAGGAAGAACCACATCAGGTAACGAGTTTCTGGGCTAACTGGGTGCCCACAGATTTTTCAATATGAAAAAGGGTGCTGGGATGGGATGCTGTGGTCCATCTTTGCTTAGGCTAGACTTTCATGGAATCCCATTTGTTCTTGGAGAACAAATTCTCGAGGCTGCCAACCCACAGCTGCTTTGCTGCAGCAACCCCAGGGATGTGCCAGGCTCCAGCCTTGCCATGATGCTGCCCTGAGCTCCACACATATCCCCACGGGGCACAGCTGCAAGAGAGTGAGATGGGTTGTGGCTGAAGGTTTAGGGTAAGTTGTGAAGGAGGAAATTAAGAGCCCTGGGAGCAAATGATCTGGTTGTTTTCCAGTCGCCCCCTGTTCTTACTGCTCCCAGAAGGGACTGGCTGCAGGGCATCTTGAAGGGTATCCTGCTGTTCCTCAAGCTTCACTGGCTTTCTAGAAACCGAAACACATGGATTGATGGCTCCTTAGGTCTTTCCCAGGCCCTTGTGTGAAACACTGCTGACCATGGCAGGTACCTGCTGCATGCCCCTCTCTGAATTATTTCTCCTTGCAGCCATGCTGTTACTGTGCTGGATTCAGATTTGATTGCGACGGAAGATATTTTGGGGAATGTTTGCACTTAAGCTAAGACCAGTTTCCCCTAAGCTCCCTCCCAAAGCTGTGAGGTGGGGTGGGCTCCTCTGGAGGGTACCTGGGAACAAGGAACTGTCTCGGGAGCTTGGAGGAGGCTCTGGAGGAGGCTGTCCACAGTGGCAATGCAGAAAGGCTGAGGAGCTGAGCTTTTTCACTCAGACGGGTAACACAGAGGTCAAAAATGGAACTTCCCAAGGTGTGCAATGACACAGCAGCCTGTGACACACACCCCAGATTTGCCACCAGTCTTAAATTTCTGCGTGAGCTAGAGCTTCTGACAGCATTTTCTTGTTCTCATATTCCCAAATACATGGTATAATCAAAGTGGTACTATGCAGCAGCCAAATGACCTGGCTCAGTCTGGAAAAAAAACACTACAGGAGGTCCTCTGGGTCTGTGCAAGAAGATAAATGCAGACCCTGTGGGTCTGGACCTGACGATGAGATCCTGACATGTGCTAAGGGACCCGTCACTTGAGAGAGGGCAAGGTTGAGACACCTTGGAGCTCCACACGCTGACGTCCTCAGCTACGTGGTGAGTATGTTCAGAGCACATAATAGCACAAGAGTTGTGCATGAGCAGTGAAAAGTCAAACAGGAGAAAGACAAGGCAACGCTCCTGCGGTTATATGCCGTTTCTGGTATCTCCTGATCTTGGAAAGGTCAGAAATCCACCCCTTGCTGAAGTTTAGAGCAACTTGGTGCCTACTGCGGTGTTAGCTCTTCAAGGATGGGTATAGCTTCAAGGAAACAGCTCAGCACCTTTTCACCCTTTTCCCCCACAGTAAACTGGAGGTGGGCTTGAAAAGGCTTCAGCGTTTGAGGGAGTGTCCAAACAGAGCAAGAGGTGGTGTTCGGGGTTCATTTCAGCCAGGAAGCACTGGACAACTGGACAGACGTAACACATTATGGAAAAGTTGAGGAAATAAGATGGTTGTGGTAGCTCTGCTCTCTTGCTCTGCTTTTTACAGAAGGTGCTGTGGTGCTGACAACAAATAATAACAGCTTTGGTTCTTCATTCAAGGATAAACCTATGGAAACAAGAAACTAGACGGTTTCTTTATCCAGATAGAACTCAACATGGTAAAATAGCCATGATTCCTTTAGAGTAACATGTTGGCCTCTATGAGAAAGAGAAGGGACTATGATTTAATCATACATCGTTTTTAGGCGGGATGTAGCAGGCAGTGATGTACTGCTTGAAAGGTTAAGCTGCGGCTGGTGAGTGAGGAGCTGATGTGCTGAACATTTCACTCTTGGACTGTGGTTTGAGCCCAGCTCCAGGTCTGAAGCCAAGCAGGTTTGGAGGGCTCGCCTCTACTACTAGCAGCCTTCTTCACAAAGAACAGCTCTCCATCGTTTGTTTGTCATCCCTGGCAGTTTTTCCTCACCAAAAGGGTTGGACACAGCTTGGGGAGTGCTCATAAGGGTGCAAGGGATTTTAGTTGTGTGCAAAGAGTGCCTGTGGGGTGTCTGCTGAATTAACTTGGGAGAATGGAAAAGCCTAATGGTAAGTTCCCAAAACTACATGTGGTCTGTCCCTGCAGTTCTCACTGGCTAAGCAGTGAAAGATGGAAAAAGAAGGATGGAGTTTTCATTTCTTAAGAAATTAATCTGCGAATTATTTCACTGGGTTTAATTCTTTCTATCTTAGTTACGTTTTAATTTAATCGCAAAAGCAATGATTCTCTATTTGTAGAGTGCTTATCACTTAGGAGGAGCCCATAATAAATGCAAACAGGATGTGGCAAATCAAATTTATTTCTATTTTTTATTCAATTTACCATCAGCTCCGATGCTTGTGTGCAATTCATCCTTGCTGAACATTATGATTTCCCTGTACTTTGCTGTATTATGATGCTGCTTCCAAAGATTTATTTACTGGCAAAACAAGACAGGGACTATCAAATTTTATATAGCTGCAGTATATGGGTAAAAATCAATACATCAGGCAAG
>NW_009693997.1:112975-173463 GCF_000703405.1 Apaloderma vittatum | reverse complement strand
TAATATAAAATACATTAAAATATATAATGTAAAATTATATATGTATAAAACATTAATTACACTTCTTTTATGGTAATAAAGCACTTAAATTTGGATTTAAAAAGTCCTCTATGGAAAATATTGCTGTTTCACTTAATCCAGAGTGCCTAGAGGAGGTTCCATCTTGCTACTCTCAATTACATTAAACACTTATTCTAGAAATCCACAAGGAATTTCTGTTACACAGAATATCAAAATATACAGAGTTTTCTCAAGTGTATTGGATATGAAAATATATGTATGCTTTACACTAAAATGCGTATCAGGATTGTTCATTTGATAGGCAGATACGTTTTTCTGTCACTAAAGGATTTAAAGGCATTCAGCTGAAGTAGATAACATCTAATATAAAGCTGAAAAAGATGTTTATTAAAGTTAGTGTCTTTTCTTTGACAGCAGTTCTGTTTTTCTTGGCTGAAGTAGTATGAATAGATATTCTTGTTTTTCCCATTTAATAAGCATCTTATATCAACTTCTATGTGAGAATGATAAACAAGTTAATTTTCTTTGGCCTAAGACATTTCTATCATTTTCATCCTTTCAAAAACTCTTTCCAGCTCTGGCCAAGATATTTAGTTTCTTATTAGCATTTTCTCACTAAATATTGACTTTCATCTTAACAGAATTATCAGTAACTCTGGGACTCCAGCTGGACTCTGGACATACTGCTCAGATAATTAGTGACCTTCTGGAAAAAATAGACAGCTCATGCTTTCTGGTAGTAACTTTCATGATTTTTTGCATTTTACTTTCAAGATGTTTTGCATATCCCATAAAGAAAAACAAAAAATCAAAATATCTACAGTTCTCTAGGTAGTCTCTGACTAACTCTAAGGATTAATACTTCGGTAAATAATTACCAGTAGCTGTGTTGCTTCTTCCTCAATTGAATTTTGACATAGATTGATTAAGGCAAATAAACAAGAAAATCATATATTACACTCTAGGTAGAATACTAAAAAAGCTTCTAATCAAATGTGTATCATACAGAAGTTCATGTGACTGTTTCCTTTATGTGAAAGACAAACCAATCTATCAGATGCTCACATTCATAACAAGGCACTACAGGATTCCTACTAACAGAGAAGAGTTTCCTCCCATTATGAATGCATTTGGATAATTAAAAATTTGAAAATTTATAGTATCTGAACAAGGGACAGAAGTCCCACTAGGTAAACAAGTATATTGTATCTCTGAATCTTAGAAAGTATGGAGGAGACTTTAAGAAATCAGTTGCAAAGCAGTGAAGTTGATATGCGGGTACATATGATCTTGGCATCATCTTGAGTGCCACATTCATCAAGATCCTTGCTAAAGTACGTCCAAGCAGGGAAAAATAATGCTCTGTAATGAGCTCTAAGCATCCTTTCACAGTAAGAAAACTTCTTGTGTGAGACTGTTTCTGCAGTGGTCTTATCTGTGCTTCAGTCCTTTCATTCAGGTCAACCACAGCTGGCTGAAAACATCAGATATATCACACTGTCGGAAAATGAGTAGTGATCTATTTTATATTTTGTACATGGTGTGTGTTCATTTGGTGTAGAGTTGCTTATGTATTCTGCTAAACTACTGCAAGGTGGAAATGTAATGGTGCTTGCCATGCAGCAGCAAAGTTCATCAGTCTTCTCACGCAGGATAGGGGTCTAGACTGGTACTTTATATGTGACACACAGGGTGGATTTCATTTTCGCTGCTTCTACTTTTCTTCATACTTCTTCCTGGAGGAAAATGTGACATTTTAATATCTTTTACAGAAATAAAGTATCTATACCTGGCAGTTATTAAAATATACATTTTGCAGAATAAACTGTAACCTCCTTGTTAACATGGTTTAAAACTTTCAAATCTTATTGAAAAACCCTTTTAAACAAATCAAATATTAATGCTTAATAAGAGGTAAGAAAATATTGAAAATTGCAAAGTTTAATTTCTAAAAAATATGAACTGTTAAAACCTAATTACTATTAAATATTCATGGTTAAATTATTAAAATCATTATTAAACCCCAAATGTATAAGTCATCAATTCGCAGTCTCTGTGTAACATAACTTCACCAACTATATTTTTTTTTATGAAGGGCTGATGATTGCATAACTCCTGTCGAATCAGCTCATGCAGCTGCTACAAGATGAGTGCCAGGCTGGTCTCAAGTTATCTGCTGACTGATTCATAAAAAGTTGTTTCCAGACTCACACCCTGCCTGTTGAAAACAACACAGTTATGACCTTAAGGCATAAGAGAATCCATATTTCTTTCCTGAGTTGTTTCACATGCAGCAGTGTACAGAGCATAAATGAATCCCATTTATCTGGTCAGGACTCCTGACAGCTCCTTCCACTTTCTGGTAATCTATATTACTTTTGAAATAACTGCAATGAGCCATTATCCCACAGATTGACAACATTTTGTTTTCTGAAAGCAATATAAGCAAGCAGCAGGATGGTTGCCTTTTGAATCTAACTCTCTGACTGAATAATAGCAAAAGCTTATATAGTAAATTCCAAAAAACCATACAGAGCTCCCAATGCAGTTTTCTGTTGATTTTTAAGTATCGTCCAGTTCAATTTAAAACAAAGACAAGGGACCTGCAGATGCCATTTTTATATTTCAGAAGCATAGCGATCTTTTCCAAAGAAAATGCAATGCATTAGAATTATGTTGAGCATCGGCCACATTAATACCCAACATATAAAGAACGCTCATTCAGTGATGCAAGATTTGGAGGTCATCAATAAGACAAGGAGATTTAACAAATGTATGAATGTGTTTTCCTTGCTTGTCATAATGACTGAAAGGGCTTGTCATAATGCTGAAAGGGCTGTGGAGGGACAGAGTGGGAATGTTTTATCTAGACCACAAATTTGTAGTGTGAAAAAAAAAATGGAAAAGAATGTTATCCCTGGGCATCGTTATCTTTGAGCTGTCTGGCACATGACAATTTTTACAGTGACACATTAGCACAGAGCAGGCTTCCTGCACAGTGCTCATTAAACTTTAATGAAACACAATTTCCAAAATTCACTGCCAAATGCACTTATCCTGCAAATGTCATTATCAGCAGTTTTACATACACTTTTGGCTAAGGAAAAAAATTGTAGGTCCTAGTATTTCCATGCTTTTTCTTAAATACCTGATAAAGGTCAACTACAACATGGCATTTCTCTGAGTACTCCCAGTCACTTGAACTTGATTCTACATTTTTTGCCCTTGATTCTGCCTAAATTCTCCTATGATTTCAGATAGTTTCATCAAACTGAAATTGAGCTCCATGAACTTTCATAGCAATCCCTAGCGTAGAGTCCAGTAAGTACTTCAGCATCCTTAATTATGGGACTGATGGCTTACATTTTTCTTTTTTTTCTTTAGCAAATTAACAAATAACTTGATGCTTGACACCATAACATTATTGTATTGTGTTATGTCATGTCATGTTATTATATTATATTAATTACAATAAATTATTTATATGATATGATATTATATGATATGTTATGATATGATATGATATGATATGATATGATATTATAATTATTTGGCAATAGCTTGAAGTGATCCAGTAGCTTTTCATTTATAGTTCTCATACAGAAGTGTGAGCAATGAGACAGGAGACACAGCAGACTATATATCAACCCTTATAAACAAAATAGACAGGGCTTCACATGAAAACAAAGAATCAAGAAATTATGCTACAGACGATAATTAACATGTTAGCCTGTATTCCATTAATAAAGTCCTTACTGACAGCTCATTTCTCAGCATCTTTTTCCTGCACATCATTTTTCCTGATGATAATTGCCTTTCTGAAGATGTGAGAAATACTCCACAGCATTAGAAATTTTTTTATTCATTTCTGCATTAGCATTATATCCAGATGGGATCTACAGAGAACCCTACCAGGTCAATAGGGTAATAATACTTACTTTTATATTTGTTCAGATTTACTTGCAGATACAAAACTTGTGGCTAACAGCCTGTGTTGGGAATGGTGGTTATGGAAACAAAAACGAGCTCTTTTCCATGACACTGATGCCAGCCATACGTTGTTCCACTCCCTCAGTTCCACGTAGTACTTGAGAAGATGCAGTGGCTACAAATTTTGATCAGAACAGTAAGATCAGTGTAGATACAAATCCCTTTGAACACTTAACAAATGCAGAGTATGGCCATTCAAGTTGCTGTATTTTACTACTTGGCAACAATGATATAGGTATGGATTTTTTCTTTTTCTGAGCAGAACTGCATCCTCTCAGTTCGTTCATTTTTATACTAAGTATTCCGTGTGTCCTGTATTTGCCGTAAAAGTCTAGTTAAAGCAATAAAAGGTACAACAACATTTTTGTCTTTCTGTTAATTTTTCTCCAAATCAGTTAAAATGTCACTACCAAAGGGAGCATATTTTGTAATACGTACCTGCTTATTGTCCCTCACAGGTTACATAAAAGTTCCAAGTTTAAAACTAGAATGCTTTCTTTCCATTTCTTCCTGGTTGCACTGAGTTGCAAGCACCATTTGCTCACTAGAACCTGACATTCTTCTTCACTCATTCTTTTTGTTTTGTTTAGTGCATATATTTGACAGTGTTCGGTTTTATCTCCATTACTTTGTGAGTTTTGAACACTTGAAGTGCACTGAAAGGCACTAAATGTGCTGGCTATCCTAAATTTTCTTCCCTTTCTGAATTTAAATACCATCGCATTAAAATAGATGCTTATGATTCTTCAGCATTTTTCTGCCATCAGTACTTTTCATTACCTTGCTCAGCATAAATTAGCAGCAGAAGCAGCATCATTTTGATGAAGTTCCTAATGTCACCCATATTGCAGTAACAGTTATTTTGCTGACTCCTTAGACAAATAAATAGAACAATCTCTAATATCATCTGACACCCCTTTATAGAGCAGAATGTGTCCTATTATTGCTAATAGATCTGCTGTTCAAATCTGTTTAATCACCATGAATTTCATAATTTAAATCTAGTTCATTACTAGCTCCACAACTGGATGCAGCTTTTGTTTACATCTACATTAATATAATTCATACACCCTGAACTAGAAAGTTAAAAATCACTGAACAGAATTGGTTTCATTTAGCTCAAACCAGGACAACTCACTAATCCAAACTGAGAGATACTGTCTATGGAAGCAAAGAGTACAAAACTGGAATGAGATTTAGCTACTTAAAGATTAAAAAATTCTTTTGAAAATCAGAAGTCTAATATATAGGTACCAGTACAGGCTTACTGTCTAGTTAACATAGTAATAAAACAGATTGCAATAGGAGAAAAAACTCACTCCTGTCTTCATTATAACTTTCTTTTATAGGAGTGTTAGTGCATTATATTCACAAACAGCTCTTGGTGATATTCTTAACATTAACACCATTGTATTTTGTATCAGTGCAGTGCTTCTGGAATTTCCATCAAAAGCAAGAAGACTAAGGTATGATACCTACTTTTTCATCCTCTAAAGGTGGATGATGAAACTAAACTAGTATCATTTCTCTTCTCAGTGCTGTATTTTAGATCATTTACAAGACTTGACTTAATGAATTTACAGCATTGCAAAGCAAACCTTCTGCAATTTATTTTTCTTCTGCTTTTTGACTTCTATACTGAATTGGTTAGTAGCTCTTCAGCCTTTCTTCTACTTTTGAATTTGGTACCAAAGATGTAGATTAATTATTAGAATATTCAGACCAGATTTTTTTTCTAAACTTTCTAGAAATATTTCCTAAGTGACAGTCTATGTCCACCTGATGTAATAATACGGTTTCCTATAATTTCCTTAGTACTGCTAAACTACATAAAATTTTAGTAAGCAGAAAACCCATCTACACAGTTGTATTCTTGCTTTTCTCTGGTAGAAGATGCATCTCAGATCTTTTTCCTTTTCTGATTAAAATATTTTGATCCATTTACACTCTGTGAAGTACTATTTGTTTATGTATTAATAACTATACAGAGAGGAAAACAGCAGTATAAAATAATTTATTTTCAAACCAGAATAGGTAAAGTTGAACAGTCAAATTATTGGCAATGCCTGTACATTTTTCTGAAATGATTTACACTGCCTAAGTTTTGTTCCTTAAGCCACAGGTTTTCTGGAAACATTCAGACGTAACATCTGCATCCTCCTACAACTACAGTTTTGGGGGCTTGTAATATTAAAAGCTGCATTAATTTTTTTATTTTGCCATATGTCCTAATAAGAAGAAAGCCCAGGTTACTCCTTTCAATTTTCACATTGCAGACAATCAGTAAATGGTCAGAATGGAAGAGAAAAAGACTAACCTTCAATAGAAAGGAAAAATTATGGGTGTTTCTTTTTAGCTTAAGGTATAAATCAGGACAGAATTTACTTCATCTGAATTATTAATAAATTGGACCCAACTTTCAGTGTATGTAAACTGACACAGCTGAATTGGAATCAGTGGAATAACAGTGAGTCACTAAGTCACTTTTTGTTGAGCAAATGTGAATAGATTGAAATATAATAGTAGAAGTATAACAGTCGAAGGAAAGCTTTATCATTACCTTTTCATTACTATTATTCATCAATAGGCTAGAAACGGGTTTAAGTGTATTTGAGATCCCCTATAAGAGATTTAATGGCCACTAAATTTGTATAGCTGTAGAGCACACAACAAGGAAGAATTTAGTTGTACTTCAAACTGCAACTTCAATTCTACCATAAAAACAAAGACCATTTCTATATGAGGAATAACTTCATTCTTATTGCACTAGTTTAACAATACCATGATTTTGTTTCTAATGAAGATATAGACAGGAAATATTTTTGTGGAGTTAGTGTTGATACACTAACTCCAAGTAAGGAAATGATCAGATGAGAGATTGCCAAATAATTCGACGTAGTGAGATTTTGTAGATGCTGACACAGAAATATACTTCTACTATGTGCAAGGGTCTTGGGTTTGGACTTAGAAACCTAAAAAGCTAGCAATAAATAGCAATAAATGCAATAAATTGTTTAAATTATTTGCTTTCCTGATGAGACTCCAGAGTATCTATGTTTCTGCCAGCAAACATCTGACAAAGGTCTGAAATATTCTCAGGCTGACAGGAAGATAGGTGCCTTCACTGGTTAGATGACCAGCTTATAACTGTAACTGCAAAAAACCCACAACTTCCTGTCATTTTTAGCACCTTTTTCTAGCCATTACTTGCCATATCGTATTACCCATGGTAAATGGTGTCTAAATTAAGCAACTGATGTACCATGAGCTTCACGGAGGATGAAACCTTTGCCTTACGGAGATTAGCATAGTCAGTGCTGAAGTCAACAAGTTCCAGGATCTTGTACTACAAAGCCCTGCTGACTCTCAGAATACTACAAATTCAAAAACCTGGAAGAGCTTCCTGCACATGACATATGACACAAACATAACATGAAAATCCCCCCTGATTTGGCATGGCCACACGGCTGGGGGTGTGGGAGAGACTAGTGGGGACTGCTGGTGGTGCTTTACTAGATAAACCTGTTTGGAGATGGATGAGTCATTTTTCTTGCAGAGCTGTTATTTTGACTATTCTATCAACAGTGGCAATACGGATTTGTAACACATCATCTCCTTGTTATTTTTTAAAAGTTTAATAACCTTTTTAAAATAAGGCAAATGGTGGTATGATATTGCAGAAATGACACTAGACAAAGCTGAGAAACGTAAACTGTGAGACACCAAATACAGAAGTTATGAACATTTGCTAATATATTTGTCTAAGAGGAAGAAAACCAAAATCGAAGGATTAACAGGAAGTAGAGCAGCTATTTGTTCTTCTAATGCATGACAGTAACAATTATGCTATGGTGAAATGCGTTAGGATATTTCAGACAAACTATGGAAAATGTAGATTACATTTTAGATGGGGAAAATTACAGATGATACCTGTAGATGTGTCAGAAACAATGTTTAAGCAAAGATCTCTTGCAACACACAGTTGAAACTGATGCACTGTAGATTGTAAAAATATGAAAAGTAAAAACAGAAAGAAGACAAGATTTCTGAAAATGAACAATATTAGGATATATTTTTAGTTTTCCAAAAAAAGAAAGTTTCAGTCTAGATTTTTAGAGACTATGTACTCTATTCTAATGATTAGCTGATAATTATACATATTGTATATATTTATTATTACACATATGTATAATACAGAAACATGCTTATTTTGCAATCTATTCGGAACAGACTACATTTGCTTTCTGTTTTTACAGCACCTAGCACAACATAGTACCTGTTTTATTATCTAGACACATGGTTTTTTTGGGTTAAATATAAAGAATCATCTTGGAAACTGAAAATCTGAAAATGAATGTGTCTATAATTTTTAGGTATGCTGGACCTAGATTGGATTTTGCTAGATCAGACTATCAAGCATTGCTTACAGTATTTGATAAATTGAGTTTGCCAAAACCTGCAGCTATCCAAAGCATCTCATAATCTGTTGAACTGTCCTTCACCTTCTGCTTACAGATAACTGTCTCAATTCCTGATGGCTGTGTCTGAAATGTATTGCAAGATATGAGGTAAACGTACATACAATTTTACAATGGCATTCCTTGGAACGCCTACTGTCTCAGGGGCTTTTAATCTGCCTTTTTGACCCTTGCTAAAAAATACTGCAGTTAGAGGTAGAACCCATGACTACATACAAGGTAAATTTGGCAGTTACCAGGTTCATAAGCATGCAGATCAACCCTCCATGGTCACACAGTAGATGTTTAGAAGATCACATTTATGAAATTTATTCTCCAAAAAGGAGAAAAGTGATTACAAAATGGCATTTTCTCATTAAGGATATCTCGTTTTTGATGGCTAGGAAAAAGGGATGTAGGTCTTTCAGAATTCAGAGCAACTGAAGCAAAGCAAAATCCTTTCCAATCATTTCTTGTGACATGAAATATGATATCGAACGTGTGTTGCTGCTACTGACAGCTACATTCAGGATATGTCTCTTCCTAAACTGTGAAGTGAAATTAAAAGGAATAGTAAGATACCTTGGGGTTGAAACATTAGCTTTGTCCTGCTAAAACAAGCCAGTCTGATAAGTTGACAGATGTATCGCTTGATGAGAAGACTTGCAGGTAGGGAAGTGATTTTTGCAGAAAGGTGAACTGCACTAAGCACAATATTGAGTCCAAAGGAGAAAAATGCAGGACCAGAAGATCCATGAGACACAGGCCATCAACATCTCTCAGATAACCTTTGATATCAGGGCTTCTCATGTATTGAGTTATCCAAGAAAATCTAAAAGTATAGTCTCTTACAATGCTATGAATACCAGGCAGCAATCTCTTCCTTCATATGGAATTTCTGGACTATATTTGTTGGAAATAACTCATAAATACTAAATAGTAAGTATTATTTGTCAATAATAAATGGTATTGGTTTATATTTGTTGCATTCATGCACAAAAATCAAACTGCAGACAGACCATGACATCACTAGTAAAGTAGAAACAAAGTATTTCTTTTAATGTTTTAGAAATTTGTAACATAGACTCAGTGTTGCTGTGAATCACTAAATAATGTCTCTCAAAGTCATTAGTGCTAGGGCTACCTTTTTTGTTTTGCCAGTGCAGAACAGCAAGGGAATTAATATGAGTACTTCTCCTTAATCTCCTATGAACTAATTTAAAATACACCTATTTATACCATTCCTTAGCTGTGATAAGACCTTAAATTGAGAAATAATACTAGTTTTCATTTAAAACTGCTTAAAACTTCAAATCTTATCTCTTTTTTCTTACCATAATAACAAAGGAAAAAAGCTGTCTTTAAGGGATATAAATTTCACTGTGAGGTGATGGCTCATCAACATAGTCTGAGTAGGCAAACGAAAGGTGAATTTTTAATGTGTGCTCAAACTTGTCAGCTTGTCTTTTGAGTATTTATCAACAGAAATTATAGGGCCTAGGAGTTGAAAAGCCAATTTTAACAAAACTCACCATGTCAAATTCTCCCAGCTTTTTGTCAACTGTTCCATTTCTGTTTTGGGAAGTTCCCTTCATATCTCAACTTTTTCACCACCTTAAAAATCTTACCCTGTAAACTGGAGGTCTGAATCTCAGCAATGAAAATAAATAATAGTACAAGGTCTTAACTGGGAAATTTTTAAAATTCTAATGTATTAGAGCTGATTAAGGTCAATATTAGAAACATGAATGAAAATCAAGTAGTGGTCTTATTACTCTTCTTGACTTTTACACCAAGTTTCAGCTCAGAGGAAACACATTTGGTTGTATTATGAGCTTCCCAATTAGAGATGTATAAAAATATTGGCAAGAAATATGTACAGCTAGTGATATGATCTATAAACTGTTTTGCTAATGTAGGCAAGTACAGGTTTTTGCATTGGAGATTCCTAATGCAGTTTTAGGCCGAATCTTATATCTTAGAATCTAATCGGTCAAATGTAATATGAGAAAAATCTGGGGCTTTTTTGCTGAAGTCATTGTAGATAATGAAAATGTTGAAGTTTTATGATATCTGGAAAACTCTTCCAATGATACGTTTGTGTGAGCTGGCACTGCTTAATGATATAATTTCAATTACTTCATATTGAGTGAGAAGAAAATTGCCTTAGGTGAATGCTTTAAACTTTCAAATATAAGAAAAAGGTTATACTGGATAAAATGTCTGGAATGTGGAGCACTCAAGAATGTGTCAATAAGCATCTCACAGAAGAAATATTCTGCTGCAAAGTTGGGTAGGGCTGAGTAGGTGCTTAATAGAAATTGTTTTAGCCCAATTGTTGCTATGACCACGGGAAAAAGTCAGGGGAGAGTGTAGGATCCTCTTGCCTAGGAGACCATGTGAAATGGTTGGCACAGTGCTTATGTTCCATCAAGTAGTAGTGTGAGGAGTTCTTGAATCAACCTATATTTGAAAGGTTTGTTTCTTGGCCTTAAACCTTTCCCCGAATTGCCACTTGGCCTAAAAGTAAAGAGGTCAGAGCAACCCAGGAGGATGTGTTCCCTCTCCCATCCTGTCCTCTATCTATGTTCTTAAGGCTATAAACCAAGTGGTTAAATAATACTATTTCAGCAATATTATATTTAGCATTTTGGGTTTTTTCCTGACTGAAAACTGAGAGTAAAACTGGGCAGAGATAACAGCACTTATGGTCTTAGCTTCAACCACTGTGAAAACTTCTCATATTGCAGCCTCTGATGCCTTGAGGAGAATATGCTCTGTCCACCTCTATCTTCCCTTCTCCTAACTTTAAATATCTCCTGAGTGAAAAAAAAATCCTGTATCCTGATCTAAACTCTATTTGAACTTTCAAGGTCATTTTAAAAAACAGTGAAATTGTATAAACTACTCTTGTTTAAGTAGTATGGACAACACTTTAAGGTGACTCATAAGAAGTAACCCACTCTGGCGGAAAGCTCAGAAATTGATGAAAGCACAGATCTAGTGCATTTGTGTCATGCAACTTTGACACAAGAATTAAGACTTTTTTTCTCTTTCAATTGAAAATATATGTATATTTATTTCAATTTAGGATGTTGTAGGATTGTTAATTCACAGCAAACTAATTTTTTCTTCTCTCTTTTCTTCTTTATTTTAAAGTGAGTTTAACTTGACTTGGGAGCTATAATTGTCCAATCAAGATGCAAACTAACTTCTGCTGGTTCTCCTCCATAACACATAAAAAAATTGTGTCATAGTACTCTATTGTAATTTATTTTTTAATAAAGAGTAATTTAAATGTTTGTGATATCTGTTCTTAATGAAAATGTTAAACAGGTCTGTCTTGAATTTTCTGTATTAGAAGTTCTCAAGAATCAGATCTTTCATGGTTAGTACAACTGTATGGATAAATGTTTTTTGATACTCTGGTCAAACTGAAAAATCAAACCCAATTATTATTGTGTTGGTTGCAATATTTCATTGGCCTGAAACAGAATATAACACGTATTTTAAAAGAATAAAGATGGTAATTTTATTATTTCTTGCTGGTTTTATTATTACATACAGGCAATTTCTGAAAGACAGTTGTTTTGAAATTAGAAATTAAAATATTTTCAATCTAAAATTTTAAAATGGAACTTTTTCTTTCTTTGTCATTTTTCTTCTGTTTGTAATGAAATGTTTTCTTAATTTCTCTGTTTAATATCAACTTTGATCAACGTAAAATCACTTATGATTTTTCATCTAACTCTTCTTTATGTGTGATAGTGAAGGGAAATTTTGGCTATCTACCCAAGGAAGTGGGAAATCCTACACAAGAACTTGATGTTTCATTTGGGGAGAAAAAAGGTCTGTAAGTCTTCTTGTGGTCACATGAGAACCTCATGCAGTGGGATATACAACCTTACTCTTGTACTAGTCTGCTCCTCCTAAAAATAATATGTAGTTTCGTCCTCAGTTTCATTGTCTTCTGTTTTCCTTCATTATTGTTCATGAACTCAGAAAGCATAACCCCAAATAAAATTAAAGCTTCTATTTTTTCCATCTTCTTGAAAGTTAAGTTGAGCAGTCGCAGATGATCTGAAAGACGGTTGAACTTGTTGATCTTAGAGGTCTTTTTCAACCTCAGTGATTCTATGATTCTGTGACTCTCTCACGTAGCTTAAGACTGCTGAATTCAAGTTAAATTTTGTTTTGTTTTTCCTATCTCCCAGAAAATCTTCAGAGTGTTAAGAGATTTAAATCCTCATCCACAATGTTAATTATATATGTAAGACAGATTTCCTTTTTGAGAAAAGTTGATTTTTTTTCCCTGATGCACACTCATGCTCATGTATTGTGATCAAGAAACATATTCTTATTTGGTGGAAAATTTTGTCTTTGCTTTTAATGTAGGTGTACTATATGTTTAGATATCTCTCAATCACTGCTTAGACTCTTAATTTGAAGTCAAACGTTTCTAGATGTATTTTCTGTCAAATTTCATTCCAGCATTGATTTGAAAGAGTTGACATACATTGATCCAGTATAGGATTGACAGCAATAAATGAGAGAATAAACCACTTTTTAAATCTCAAATCTCTCTTTTTCATGGGTAATTTTTGTTTCTAAATTTACATACATAAAGTGTTACTAGTATGAAATTTTCCTTATTGCATTGCACAGCATGAGATTTTATAATATATTCTGCAGAATAAAATCCACAGCTTGTCAGTCATTACAAAAGGAATTAAGTATTTCCAATCTACAACTGCATAAATTAGTTACTTGAAGTTGCCCTAAGGCACTGCAAAGTACATATTGTTAGACCTTGTTATAACTTGTGAAGTGGCAAAACTGTCTTGACTTTTTGTACATTGTGCTACTGACAAAAGCCCAGAATTTTTATGTTAAAAAAAACACTAAAAACAAGTCTGGGGGGGTGGGGTTTTGTTTGTTTGTTTGATCTTTAAAATCTGTTTCCTGTTGATATATATATTATTGTTGGCATCAGTTTCAAAGGGCAAGTTTTCAGAGCACCTTAAATCCTATTTATAAAGGTGAAGATGAGACTGTGTTCATGTCAGCATTTGAAAACACAACAAAACTTGCATTTAGCATTCTGCTAATCACAGTGCCAGAATCAATATACCAGAGATCTCCAGAATATTTTGTGAGATTAATATTAGCGGATGCAGCCACATACTCTACATGTGCAAACATAGAATAGGAAATACATTCCTCTTTTACAAATTCCATTTATCATTGTATTTTGATTTTCACAAATAATACCAAGAGTTAAATATGATGATACACATTTAATAGATACATTGTGATGGAAAATCATAGAATCGTAAAATACCAGGTTGGAGAGGACCTCAAGAATTATTTGGTCCAACCTTTCCTTGGAAAAACAGTCTTGACAAGATGGCCCAGTACCCTGTCCAGCTGAATCTTAATAGTGTCCAACACCAGAGGATGCAATAGGTTTGTGTCTGGCAGGGTTTTTTGGTAGTGGGGAGACTTTTTAAGCCCTTGCAGATGGGAGTAACATTAGCTTTCTTCCAGTTTCTAGAACATTCACTGACCTCCATCACTTCATAAAGATTGTGGAGCTTGGTCTTGCAATGATGTCAGCCAGTTCTCTTAACAACATCTGGTGGATAATGTCTGGGCCCATTGATTTGTAGGGGTCAAGCTCTCATAGTAGTTCATGTACCAAAAGCAGGCAGAAAAATATTTTTATAAGTAATTTCACATTAAACTGACCAAAAAAAATCTTAAACTTCTGTAAATATTAGTTCAATAACTGAAAATACTTCCAAGATGTAAAAAAGGTACATTTCTTTTAAAATGCACTTTTATTTCTATTTTATGTAGAAATCAATTGTCAATAGTCATATGCAGAAAAAAAAGTAATCAAGGAAATTTTACTGTTATATGTTTGATTTGTTTGTATGAATGCAATAAATAAACACTTTACATTCTGAAGCTGGAGAAATACATATTAGAAGCTCAAATAGAAGAGACCAAGTGTTTCGTACATATCTGTGTTGTAGACAGGGATATCTAACAGAGATTGTTCTGCAGCGTACAATATCCTCTTGTTCTGCTGCAAATGAATAGTTCCTTCAGAATTTAATTTTGTCTCATTAAATTGTATGTTATTCTACGTTTAGAACTATTTTCAAGTGCAGATTCTGGAGTGTGCTGGGATCTGCAACTGCGCAGATTCTGGGGTGTGCTGGCAGAAACCCTAAATCAATTTACTTAAGCTGGAAAACACTGCACTAGCTACTGCTTTTTCTTCCATTTTGCAGAGTGATATTAACTCTATCTCCTGTAGAATGATTTTGTTGATTTAATCTCTGCCTTTATGAAAGGAGTTTTCTGGAACGATGACTTTAGTATATCTATGCTGACAACACTCTTCAGGACAAGTGTCTGAGTAACCTTGATATTAGTGAGACTGCTCACAGACTAAGTCGCTATCAAGCAGGTATAGAGGCAAAAATCACATTAGAGGACCTACGAATCGGAGGGAGGGGAGGTCTAACGTTGCTTTTTGGAGCAAGGCAGACTATTCACCCAACAAATGACACAGTCAAGTGACCAACTTCAAGGGAACTGAAACTGTCAGTGAAACAGCCTGGAAAGTCTGCCAAAAAGCCAGATGCTGCTACTGAAATACCACCTCCCACAAATTGGCATTGGTATCTCACAGAGCTGGCATTCAGTAGTACCTGCTTTGCTAAACCACAGTCTGTCTTGAACACATTATTTTACCACCATTCGCTGTTATCAATAAATGAATAACATTATTCTATTTTCACTTATTAAATTCTCCTTGGCAACTGTTGTTCTTTTGACAAATATAAGTGAAAAGAGAGTAAATGTGAACACCATGTTTATGGTGGGAAAAAGAAAGGTTATTTCTTTTAAAAACACTCTACTGTGCATGTAATATCCAAACCTTGTTTTCTTACTGGTGTAATTTATTTCCTCAATATTTTGACATTACCCAGGGATGACTGTTGGCACTAGAGTTACCACTACTCGGAGAAAATGAGCAATTTAATGAATTTCTTTTCTCTGAGCCACTTACAATTAAGGTTATTGAGCCTGCTGGGTGTGGAAAGGAAGTTTATGGAATTTCCTGTCTCTATAAAAGCATAAACTTTATCTTTCTGTCAAGATTTCTGCTGAATGCCTATAGAAAGAACAAAAACAAACAAAAAACCACAACGAATTTCTGCATTTGAAAGAACTATGTTTTGTTGAGAAAGGAATTTCTTTTCAAAAATTAATCCTTGTTTATGTAGGGGTATTTTTTATAGTGAAGTTCTCCTGCATGAAATAGAGCTCTTGCACAATATGCTGGAGGCTGGTATGATGATACCAAGATAGAGCAGATTTTGGACTGAATTACATTTGTAGAGGAATTTCATTGTCACAGGCCTACAACAGTACCATCCCACCAACAAATCTAGACATAGCTACTTAAGAAAAGAGGTTCAACAGAATGAATGGAGATACTGTTTCTCATTAATTGATGAGAATAAAATCTATATAAATCGACTGAGGTTTTCTGGTTTTCAGAAGTAATTTCTCAATCGTTGAGTCAAAAAAGGTAGGATGCAAATGGAGACCATCAGAAAATAATTCTAGCAGAATTTCTAAGAACAAAACCTTTGACATTGTGCCTTTGCTAAGAAATGTAATTTACAGAAAAAAAATGAATTGGGTCCTGCAAAAGCAGGGAAAGCACAATATTATCAGTGCCATTCATATAGATCAATTAATTGTGACAGCAAATTAAAGACTCTCATTTTGTGAGAAGCATTCCTAATTCCAATGATACATAAAAGCTTTTTGTACTTATGATAATGCATTGCCCCTTATTTCTGTTGAAAAAAACCTACTGACTTACAGACTGAGCTGAAGGGAATATATTTTTCCCCAGTATCATTGATGTCTCAATCCATAGAAACATACTTTTCATATTATTCATTTTTACATAATGAAAGGGAAATATCTGGTTACTGCCTCTTTATTTTCAATACAGCACTGAGGTTACATTAAGAATATCTGAAAAGTAAGAAATACACTGTAATCAACAGGGTTCAGACTTTGTCAATATGTTTTAGATGAAGACACTTCACGTATCAGGCATCCTCTGCTATTTTTGGTGTTTCAGTGGATGATCACGTGTACTTGGTCACCACAGGACCCGATATTTCTGCTAAAATCCTTCTAGTTAGAGTGTTTCAGGGAGCAGGGAGGGCAGGTGGCTCCGTGTGGGAGGTGAGCTGCCAGCTGCAGATGATGGGACAACTGGCAGGGCAGGAACGTCCTGGAGGTGGGACATGGTGCCACAACTCCCAAGTAAGGCAGGCAGAGCAGGACTGGTGTTGGGAACCAGGACCAGACATAGCCCCGGTGTGGCCAGGCAGGAATGTGGGGACCGAGGTAGGGTTGTGGGTTAAGGAGGAGGTGGCTCCCAGACCTCATCCCAGGTCACTACCACACCGCATCAGAGCTGGCAGCCCCCACCAGCCCCAAGACAGGGAAATGTTATACATAACTTGTCCTTTGATCTTATAGGTCTTACAACAGTTCTCTGTATCTGCCAAAAGAGTCTGAAAATTGCAGATTACCTTTCATATTTGCAAAACTGAATGAGTTAAAGTGTTGGAGTATGTTCCTGAAGATATTTTGTGAATGCTATTTTGACTTTTTCAAAGAGCGTTCTAAAAAAGTTTTCTCTGTTCCAGTCTCAAAATTAAGTGGGTAATTTTTTATATTTATTAATGATTACAGCATTGCCCATTAATTGAAAGATTTGTTTCCACCAAAGATTTGGTGGATAATTAGATGATCATAAATTATATCTTCTCTAGAAAGAGATTTTGGCAAATCATAAGAAGAGAATATATTTAATTCAGCATCATATGCTACATTTTAGATACCTAATTTCATATTTTTAATTCTATGACTGAAATTACTCTAACCAGATTCTTTCTAAAAAAAAAAGCGGCAATGTGAACTTTTAAGAAAATTGTAAGACTTAGTAAAAGATTAGAAATTACATTGTTAGGGACCTAGTGGTAGTCGTTACTGCAAGTGCAAATATCCTTTATTAGTTTTGTAATAGGAAACTGTTTGAAATTTGATTTTCAAATTTTCCATTTCCAAATTTTCAAGAAATTGAGATTTTTATGTACACTCATACACATAACACGTTTTAGAAAGATATTTTCTTGATATAATTACATTCAGATTGATATCTATTTTGATATGAATCCACTGAATTCATATAAAGTTACTGGAGACAAAGGCAATGTTACCAATTTAATTTAAAAGGAAATACATATTCAAATGTACAAAATGCACTGTACCTGAAAATAAGTATAATTTCAAATAATGAACTCAAAGCTAAGATGACATTATTTTATATTTGATGACAGTGAAAAATACGCAGAAGAGAAAAACAATTTTTTTTATAAAGTGGTGTTTTCTTAATGTGACTTCAAAGGAAATTATTGTCTATTACATTTAATGCATATTTTCTTTATTTCTATACAAGGTGGGAAAAAAAAAGCATGCCACACAAACTTCATTTTAAACATTGGTAAATGGTTTATACTCAAATGCAGAATGGATGATTACAGTTCCCCATTTCAATGTATATATTGAAAAAAATTTTCTACACAAACTAGAGAAGTGTTCACATACTATGACAGTATGGTTGAAAAATCAAAAAAGGCTATGTGAAGTGTTCAATTGTTTTAAAAATATAATAATAAAGTCCTCTGGTATTTTCTATTAAATTATTTTTTTAAAGGAGATATATCATTTTCACATTATTATAATTTTCCAGGAAAGATTTTAATTTCTTTTATATGTTTTAATTTCCCATTGGGAATAAGAAATTGAAATATTAGTTTTCTGATAACATTGACTGGTACCATGCATTTCTTTAAAAATCCTCAATAGTCATTCAAATCAATTTCACAAAAATAAACCTGCATTTTCTCATGGTTCACTGTATTGTAGAAATTGTTTTTTCTGATTTCCTTTTTTTTTATATGGGCAGATTTTTGTCCTCCAGAAAGTTTTTATCTTATTTTTCTAATTAAGTTTATTTTGGGTGTGTTTTCACACATTTTTACTGAGCCTAGTGCTAAATCCTAGTGTACTAGATCAATCTGCAAGCTTTGCCATTTTCCAGTGGTTCCTAGATGCTATGCTGAGATATTTCCTCCTGCATGTTCTACAATGATAAGCAATTTCTTACCATGTGATGAAGGTCAGCTGAGAAACATACAGAAGGTAAAGAGAATCATGTGTTTGGAGGACTGAAAGAAGGAAAATAAAACATATCTTTATATTTATCTGCTATGACCCTTATTCCACCAGTGGCAAGTGAGTAATCTGTGTCAACAAATAGCACATAAAATAGGTATTTAAACTAGTGCAACTCCTCCCCAAGTCATGGACCCTCTCCAAGACAGATCAGCTGAAAATTATCCACCATGAAAGTTATAGAAACATTATGTGGCAAAATAAAACTCCATTTTTTTTGAACAAGAGATTCACACAAATTATAGTATTAATATAATTATCAGAAAAATATTTATGTCATTTCTGCAGAGGAGTAGATTTTGATATAGAAAGAGATTATTTTGCAGTTTGAAAACTAGTTACCTGAAATATGACAGCAGATTTTGCTGATGATATTAATGGAATGAAATGCAGCCCAGAAAACTCAAAAGCTTGATGAAAATGCACAGTATATGTGTCTCAGTTTATTTAACTTAAATGATAATGCTCCACTTATATTTTGCCATACTTCTTTACAATGTAAAAATACAATGCAAATCAATAAATAAGGAAACATACAGTTCAGTGAGCGTGCACACACCTTCATTATTTAACAGATTAATACATTAAATAGTTCTGAACATCTTTTAGTCGTGCAGACATATGTATGAATAATAAAACAGATGGTCAGTTCTTTCATACATACACACTGGAGTGAATTTGTGAATGCAGTGTCAACTCATAATTGAGTTGCAATTCTGTAACATTATTTTTTAAAGAAATGCGTCATTTCCCATTATCATTTCCTGACTCAAATTGCCAGGGAAGTTTAGATGGATCTCTGCAACTAAAAAAGGGAGATAACCCACTGTTATTAAGATAGGATATTTCCAGTGACAGATAGAATGCAATTTGCAACATGCTTTGACCTACAGGTAAGAAAAATATTGTCACATCATGCTTGGTTTGATTTCTCTTCCTCTGTGGCACCCTGCTCCCTGATTGCCAAGTACATAATCTGGGGAAGGCACACTGACAGATACTCATGGACACTCCCTTTCTCTTTCTGTGCAGACTGTGCTGGTGATGTCCTCTGACACTCAAGAAGACAAGTTAGCTCTTGTATTTTGCATTGCATGTGTGATATGTCTACAGAAGAAGGCATTATTTTTTCACTGTTGTATGTTTCTCATTTCTTCATGTCAGTCAAGGGCAAGCAGTTTCTCTCACAGGGGGGTATAAGTTAATTACTGGCATAAGCATAGTTTCTATTGCACATAATGCAGAGTCACAATTTCTGCTGTGCACTTGCATAAAACTGCAGTGGGCAACATGAGGGAAATGTAGTGTCATGTTGAAGTAATGGCCTGAAACAACAGGAGCACCTGCTTCCCTCTAGGTATCTCATGGATATATTGCTGTGTGCATCAATTGCATCTTGCTGTAGCTGGTAACTGTCCGCTTAATATCCACACAGTCAGCATGGGCCTGGTGACCACTGGTTTGGCTCAAATCAGTGACCACAGACTCAGCATCTCTTCCAAAATTAAATCAGTTCCTTATATAGGATACTATTTATGTCCTACGGGTTGCCATCTGTCATCTATATATCAGGTGCAAATCTAGTTAGCAAATTACTTGATCCATAAACTAAGTATTCAAACTTCAGTCATTATCAGAACAGCTTGAGAAGTTTATATTTGTACAGTTCCTGGCTTGAAGTTCCTCACAATACCATTAATGTGTTACTTAAAACTTTCTTGAGTTTTTTATTAGACTGTATATGTCCAGCTCATTGTTTTTATACCTAGCGGTATATGTGTACGTATTTATGGATATGTATAGTTTCCTGGAAACCTCCATATAAGCACTTCCCCCTTGTAGCAGTTTTCACAGCTGTAGTAGTTCACATTTTAAAACATACAAGCTTTTCTCTAGCTTCTAATGCAATGGTTGTTTTACACACACTTTTCAGAAAGGACTTTTCAGAAAGGCATTTTATTTTTTTAAAAGATGTATTGTCTTTGAGAATTGGTCTAAATGCTTGAATTCTTGCTACTAATGGAGCTATGATGATGAGAACAATGAAAAAGATAAACACGAAAAATGGAAAAGGGGTCATTCATCAGCAGCTAGATGTAGAAGAGTAGCACTCTATAAATACAATGAATCAAGAAGAGTGTTGTTCCCTCATTCACTTATCCTGTCCTCCACTGTTCCAAACATGGCGATGCACAGCTAATGTCCCTGTTTTTACTTATTGTTATTATAGTTGCTATTACTACATAACACAACACATGGACAAAAAACTGATTTTAATGCATATATAGTTGTGGGATTTGGCTCCTTTCAGGTAAAACCACTAAGGTCAACTTTACCAGTCCTACGTTTTTTTGCCTTACTCAAAATTGAAAAAGAGGTTAAGGGAATTCAGCTTTAAATAAGAGTATAATTTCTTCATAAAAAGGAATAGTGAAGATTCTAACCAAGAATAAGAGAATCCAAGAATGCATTGGGTTGAACAGGGACTTTGAAGACCATCTAGTCCAATCCCCCTGCAGTGAGCAGGGACACCATTAACTAGATCAGGTTGCTCAGAGCCCCATCATGCCAGACCTTGAATGCCTCCAGGGATGGGACCTCCACCATCTCTCTGCGCAACCTGTTCCAGTGCCTCACCACCCTCACAGGAGAGAACTTCATCCTGATATCTGCTCTAAATCTACCCTGCTATAGTTTAAAGCCATTTCCTGTCCTAGGAATGTCACTAAATGCCCTTGTAAACAGTCCCTTCTCTGTTTTTCTGTAGGTGCTTCAGGTACTGCAAGGCTGCTGTAAGCTCTCTCCGCAGTCTTCTCCAGGCTGAATAGCTACAAGTCAGCTTGTCTTCATAGGAGAGGTGAGGTGCTCAAGCACTTTGATCATTTCTGTGGCCCTAGCTGTGCAGTGTCTTCTTCTCAGAGTTTCTCAGATACTTGACCTCTTGTGCAAGGATGTTATATTTCCCATAGCAATAACTAACTTAATCACTGATCTATTAAATCCCTCTTTAGAATGAATAATTATCTAACATCTATGAAGTCACCTAAATATTTTCTGTATCAGTAAGATCCTTCCTCTTACAAATTCAGATCCAAAACAATTTTAGAAGCCATACTATTAAATTTTCAGCACAAGTACATGCCCTAAATCTGAAAATTCAATAGTATTTACATTCCAAAGAATCTCTATCCTTTTTAAAAAAAAACCAAACAGTATTCTGGATTTTTAAGACCAAAAGATGCTGTAGCATTAAAGCCATGGAAAATCATTAACATTAAATAGCTTTTAGGTGTGGCATTAACAGATGATATCTGACCTAATTTTAACTTTTATAACATGTGAAATCAGTGGGGCTTTTTAGTCACTGCGTGAAGGTGATGTTAGTATTTGCAATAAAATCAAAACCAATTAACTGCCATATTTATCTTTTTTTTTAATTAAATACTGCATATTTTAAAGAAGAAATGCTGTGTTGCAGCAGATAGAATAAAGTTTTACCTGACAAAGCACTAGTACAGTTAGTGGGTGTCAATGAGCTTGCTTTATCTTGGGATTGAATTTGAATGCACCTCATTTCCTTCCATGCTTTCTTTTTACGGTACGGAAGAATGACAGATAAAGCACATCATGGTTACTTTGGACAATTATTTCTAAAATTACAACTGCAGATAATATGCAGTGGATAGATGTATCCTGTGAACATGGGCAAGTCCTTTCTTTTCTAAAGTTGAGATAATAAGAAAGACTTACTGTGTGTTGGGATGTTCAGTAATTATCTCGGTAGAAACGGTTGTCGCTAAAGAAACTTCAAAAGTAAAATGTCCTGTTAAGTTTGTATAGAAAAGAACAATTTATATTATACTGGAAGATACACATAAGCACTTTAGATTTCCTATTTTTCTATTAACTGAACATGAGTGGTTTACAACTCACTCCTGAGTTTGGCCTGTCAGTGGCAGTAAATAACATGGAAGTGTTCAAGATCACACAAAATTTCAGTGGTGACTTCACATGCAGGGCTCAGTAAGTGGTGTAATACCTAAATGATCCAATCATATCACTTACTGAAATATGCAGCTGGGATCCTTAAGCTCACCAGGGACATTTTGCTCTTCAGTTTTCCTCAGTGGGTCATCATAAATGACAGGAAGGTTAGTTACACAAGAAGTATGGTTTGGTAGATTAAAATGGATTATAGGTTGGATTTAGAAGTCAAACTCTTGAGTTCTAACACTGATTTTTCTCTGGAAAACTCCAAAAGAAACTGAAAGAAATACACTTGCATATGATTACTCTAAAAGTATGTTTTAGTTGGGAAACAATAATCCTTCATTGAACTGTGGAAAAAGCCTACAAAATTTCATTGCAGTAATGTTGTTCTGAAGTTCTAAAATTTAGAAGGTAATTATCTTGTATTAAATTCCACAGGAGCTTAACCTAGTAAAGTAGCAAATTATCAAAGACCATATTCTCCGATGACTTGACTGAAAAAGCAAGAAGAGCTCTGATTGCAGTGTAAGATACGTGTACTATGATTGTTTTTGATAAGATTTACCATACTTGAATTCTATTAGAGAATGTTTACTAATATACATACCGCAAATGCTAGTATTGAACATTGAATTTAAATTTTCTCAGTATGCTGAACTATTCTTTAATATTGTTTAGCAGCTGATCACCTTCCACTACTTTGTATGTATCCATATTTCAAATGCTAATGCTGTCCTAAAAATCATAAATATTACCACTTGGATTCCTCACTTCTCATTTTGGTTGCCTACAGTAGAAATCTGTATGACGCTCTTAGTCATATGGTTTAGTTTTAGGAAGTCCTGTAAGGAGAGGGGAGTTGGACTTGATAATCCTCATGGGTCCTTTCCAACTTGAGATATTTTATGTTTCTACATAAGACATTAAATCTAGAAAATTTTGCTTAATACTAGTTTTAATAGTAGTCCTTAATGTAGATTCATACAGGCAGGTGAGAAAGAGAAGAAAAAAAAAAAGAGAAAAAAAAAGGCTATTTAATTCAGATTTGTAATCTTTACATCTATACGAAATGCAATTTTCTTACTTTTTGGTGTCGGTTTCCACCTCCCATCTTCCAGGGTTTCTTATCCTATGTTGACTAAGACTGATAGAAGAATTAAGCAGAGGGGACATTAGAACACATGTAGGGTAGCCTAGAGCTGGAAAAAAGTAAACTTTTAATTCTTTAATTTGGATGGAAATGACACCTCAGCTAAGCCAGGAGCAAAACTTGCTTGATGAATGGGAGTTGAACAAGCGGTTAGGTTTTTGTGTTTGTAATGCACAATAGCTGTTTACAAAAGGTGCCATTGATTCTTGTTTAGTATTTTTTCCTTAGTGCCGTGGGCTCTACTAAAGTCTTTGCAGGCCCGCATCTTGATTCATTTTAAATACATTTTTAAAAAGGCCCAGTTCAAGAGGTCATACTTTTTTATTCTGCATGCACTTTATTTTATGTTTGACTGTGAGAATGCATACTATGGGCAACGAGAGATATGTCTTGCATTTATACAAGCGACTAAATCCTTTTGTTTAAATCAATAGGGCAAATTCATTCTTCCATCCAACGTGTTTGCACTGGGAATGAATTTGACTCTGGTGTTTTGCAAATAAAACATAGCTGA
The DNA here is from genome assembly GCF_000703405.1 of Apaloderma vittatum. Taxonomy (NCBI): domain Eukaryota; kingdom Metazoa; phylum Chordata; class Aves; order Trogoniformes; family Trogonidae; genus Apaloderma; species Apaloderma vittatum. The sequence goes on along the minus strand of NW_009693997.1, from coordinate 148,997 downwards.
AAATTAGGAATTGCTGCTGACTGTTCGATATCTAAAAAGCAGTACATTTTAATGTGCTTTTAATTCATGTCTTTTTTTTTGTTGTTGCTGGCATGATCTAGAATTTTTAAAAAAGTAATAATAAAAAAAGATGCTATGTAAGGTTGTAGTATCCCATTATAATACTATAGTAAACAGCTGGGTGCATAAAAAAAATAAGAAGGGATCAATAAAAATGAAAGCAACTGAACAGTGGTGGTTAAATTTTTTTGTTCTATGAATATGAAGAAACTCCACGAGCTATTTTTCACTTCAAGAATATAAATGGTAGAAATAAGACAGCGTGATATGAATTTATAGGTATGTTGTTTTGGTGGGAAATTGGATATTCTGTGGAGTGGTTGAACTATACTTCTATGTCATTTTTTTCCGTAGCTTCTTACATTAATTGAGTGTTTGATGCATTTTGGAACACCATTATGCTGCTGATTTTTCCTACTGAATCTTATTGACTGACAAGTAGATTTTTCTAATTTTATTCACACTAGTTAGTAGAACCTTGTATTGTTGTCTTTCTGGAGACAACTGGACAGTTTTCAAAATAAAAGGGTTCTCAGTGATGCTGGCAAAGCTAAGAAGACTCCTCTGCTTTCCTGCCTAGCATTTCTTTTTACACTCCATTTCATCACAGCTCAAGTAGCTGAGTGCTGACTAAACAAAATGTAGTAAGGAGAGTAAGAGACTCAAAACAAGGAAAAGACTGTCTCAACATTGAAAAGATGCAAAGTCTGAAACTGCAGGGCTCGTTGCCACAGATTGCTGCTATATATAGGGACTAATGGACCTTCTGCAGCATTTGTAACAACACCTATGAGGCCTTGAAGGGAGCTGGGTCTGTAGGACTTTTGCAACATTTGCATGAGAATGTGGAACCTCCAAGGGACAGAATGCTGGACTCCTGAAATTATACAACCAACGATGAAGATGCATGCACGTGCAATGGAGTTGTTGGTGGGTCATATTGAGGGAGAAAACTTGTCAAGGAAGCCTCAGCAAGAGCCACCCCTCGGGACACCAAAAAAGGGGAACTGCATGTGCAGTACAGATGACTGTGAGTAGTAGTTTATGCAAAGAAATTCCAAGAAAATGCAAATTAGTTTCACTAAGAGGTGGAGAAGGGCAAGGAAATAAAAGAATTGTCAACTAGAACCTAGACGGAAATTTCTCCTATGGATGATGTCGAACCTGCAGGATGCCTCTGGACTTGGTGGTGGTATCTGTTAGTTTCCTTTTTTTTCCCCTCTTTCTCTTTTTACTTCTCCCTTTCTCTGCATGTTTGGAGAATAAATACTCAAAGGGAAACACAACATTGACCTCATTTGTGTCTTGATTACACCTCTGGGATCATTGCAGCTCGACTGAGTATGATCCAGGATGAGACAGAGAATTAGGAAAGAATAATTGTAAATTATTTCTTTTTAAAAAAATGAGATCTCACTAAGGTTTCAAATAATTTTGCCATTGGAGAATTTGGCTGAAATAGCAATTGTGCTGTTGCATTTGGTGTGATTGCCTCAAAATTTTCATCTTAGGCTGTTGTGTGAACAAAATGTGTTCAAGTGCTTTACAATGAAAACAGGCTGAGGAAAGTTAATCAACAGAGTAGATAAATCTATCACTATTTCTTGTGGGTTTATGTGTTTCTTCTCGAAGTATGTAAGCCTGTCATTCTCTCATACACTGTTGAATCATACATAGCTACTCCTCTAAAGTAAAGAGGTAAACATACAGAACATTGCCAGTTTACGGATTTACTAAAATTGACAGAGAGATTAGTGGCCTTACTCTTTCCATGTATTCAAACCTTTTGAGCTACTTCACCTGAAAGATTTGCTCAAAGTCAGCGAAGAAATCAAAGCTGGGACCTGATTCTACATTTACCAAGTTAGCTCCATAATCTTTGAACAGGACTTTGCTTTTCCTCTGATCTGTAGACTAATCTCCAACAGAGAATCACCTATATTTGCATCACACAATGCGGAAGATCAAAATATTAAAACACTTGTTTCTCCTTCAGAACTGTGTTAACAGAATTCAGGTGCCTAGATAAAATAATTGTAAAGGGTTGATAATCTTGATGGATATAATTTTGTCTGTTAACTTGAACAAACAGCCATGGACACGTTGCTGAAGCAGTGACCGGTAGTAAATGGTACATAAACGAATTGACTTTTGTTCTTAAATTTCTGTCTCTTTATGGGCAAAATAGGTCAAAGCCAGTGAGGAGGTACTAGAGGCTGTCCTACTGCTGCCTAAGCAAAAGTACAAAACAAATATTGCTGAAAGTGTGTCTTTGCTGTGATCATAATTACTGTGAATGGGTACTCTGTGATGTCAGGATAACATAAACATTCCTCATCTTGTTTAAAATATGTTTCTTTCAAGTTATGGCTTGGAAGCAACTGTGAGAAGATGGGCCTGAGAATATGAAAGGATAACTTTATCTGCCACGCAGTGTGTCATCTGCATAAAGCAAAAAATTCCTTATTCACCTTTCAGTTCTTTTTCTGTACTTGATGGAATTGTAGATAATCACTAAATCTCTGCTACATAGGAGGTATGGCTCCTGTGAAGGTTTGGAGCACTACTTCTGGTGTGGTCCTTAATGCAGATGGTGAGAGTGTTATATATATTTTCTTTATTCATTAGATAAAAAAAAAAAGGTCACATAGTCAACAGATAATCAGAGAAGCATATTATACACCATAATTTCTCATTAAGCAAGTCCATATGGCTCCATTTTTATTTTGTTTTTCTTCCAAAAAATAATTGTGGCTAGGAATTTGTTTCTCCATTGATTCTGTTTGTTAATTCATGTGGCTGCTCACTGTGAATTGGATCGGTATCAGATTTCTGTTTTTCAAAAACTCTTTTCCAGATTTCTTTAATCAAACACCTCAAAATATACCTTTTTTTTCCCCCCTTGCTAATAGAAAGCGATATGATAGCTAAAAACAGGTTTCCTGAGTACTTAAGTGTATATCCTGATAGACTTTAACTTGATAAATTTTTTACAATTTGTAAGTTAACAGCAAATAAACTTTTTTAATATGTATTTTCAGTGTAATCTTATCTGTACTGACCATGTGTATATCCACTGTGAAAAAGTGCCAAGCAGCAGGGGTGAAACTCTGTCTCTTTTGAAGTCAGTGGCAAAATTCCCACTAACCTAAGGAAAGCCAGGATCTGACTCTCAACTCTCATCTCTGTTGCCTTTGGCTTTGTAGAACTGCTTCTGCCTGCTAAATGAATCTAGCACAGAGTATAAAAAATAGTCATGGGCTACGTGAGATTCAAGAATGTGACAGTGGGCCCTCTTATGTGATGAACATGTACACTGCTGCCTCAGCTTTTCTTAAAATGTTGTGTGTGAGCAGATGGCTGCAGAGGTAGGCTGCACATCTCATTCAGTTTTTTCTGTCCCAGTGGCAGTTGTTATTCTGTTTTCCTCTTGCTCTGTTGTTTCTACATCAAATGTTTATCAGTTGCAAACGACCTACCCAGGGAAGCAACAGAGAAGATGAAAGGAAGCAGTGGAGAAGGCTGGTGGTGTAAGTATTGCAAGCTTCCAATTTTTGATTTATGTATAAGAACACCTTCCATTGATCTTTATCTGTACTGGATGAACGCATGGGTTTAACTCTGCCCTTGAAACATTGAAGAAGTGATTTTCTCTATATGGTCTTGCTGTTAAACATTTCATAGAGGCAGAGTCTGTGTGCAGCTCTAAAAACTTTCTAACGCTAATGACTTTTTTTTTTTGCTTACATTACCCTTTTTCATTGTTTGGGTAAGAGTTATGGATTTTTTTATAAGTCTGCATTTGGTTTCTCTTTCTATGTAGGTAAAGGGGGTAATTCTACCACTCTTAATACAATATAGTATTGAATTGCATTCACTAGCAAGTGATCTGCCTCAAATGAGTATTGCACGAAAGTTTATCTGTATGTCTTTAAAGTTTACCCTTATCTTAAACCCAAGTTAATCTACTCTGAAATTTTGTTGTTTGTTTCCTTTTCTTTCTTCACTGTCCTGGTTTCAGCTGGAATAAAATTAATCTTCTTCCTAGTAGCTGGTACAGTGCTGTGTTTTGGATTCAGGATGAGAATAATATCGATGTTTTAGTTGTTGTTAAGCCACGTTGATATTAAGTCAAGGACTCTTCAGATTCTCATACTGCCCTGCCAGTGGAGGCTGGGAGTGCACAAGGGAGCTGGGAGGGAACTCAGCCAGGACAGCTCATCCAAATGAGCCAAAGGCATATTCCATATGGTATGATGTCATACCCAGTACATAAACTGAGAGGCATTAGCTGGGGTAACCGCAGCTCGAGGGTTGCATAATTTGTTTATTGTTTTATTATTATTATTGGTTTGGGGGTTTTTGTCATTGTTGTTATTTTCCCTTCTTTTCTGTCTTATTAAACTGTCTTTATCTCAACCCACAAGTTTTACTTTTTTGATTTTTATGTATTTTTCTCCTATCCCACATGGGTAAATGAAGTGAGCAAGCAGCTATATAGTATTTAATTGCCAGCTGGGTTAATCCACAGCATTGACGAAGAAATAAATGTACGTAACTAGAATTTCTGCAACATTTTAGAAAATGTACTTTCAGTAAGATAAATTTATTAAAAATAATAGTGCTATTAGTGATGATTTTTTGTTATTTCTTTTTATACAAAGATTATTTTATTATCATACATAAGTAAACTGTTTTAATTTTAATGCAAATGTTATTACTATTGTTATCATTATTGAGGTGGGGAGCTACAGAAGAAAGGATGCTCCAAGATTTTTTTCTATATATAATTCTTTTAGCATGGTGTTCTGTGACTGTTTTCAAACAATTAACATGCTTTTTGCTTGATAGTTCATGAGAATTAAGTTTATTTGAGGACAAATCCCTCAAGTCACTGAACCTCAAGTCACGGACTGGAGTGATGAGTTCCCTCCCACCATAAGAGAATATCAGGTTCAAGAGGAACCTGAACATAACACTAGTCCATAGGGCTCAATGAGATACACTCCAGGATCCTGAGGAACTTGTCTGATGCAGTTGCCAAGCCACTCTCCATCATATTTGAAAAGTCATGGCAGTGAGGTGAAATTCTCAGTGACTGGAGAAATGGGAGTATCACATCTTATTTTTATAAACGGTAATAAAGAGGACTCTGGGAACTACCGACCAGTCAGCCACACCTCATTGCCTGGTAATAATACAGAGCAGATCCTCCTGGAAGGCATGTTGAAACACATGGAAGACACGGAGGTGATTTGAGAGCCAATACAGCTTTACCAAGGGGAAATTGTGCCTGACTAACTTAGTGGCCTTCTATGACAGAGTGACTACGTCAGTGGACAGGGGAAGAGCAATGGATGTCATCTACCTAGACTTCTGTCAAGTCTTAGATAAAGACCCTCACAACAGTCTGGACAATGAATTGAACAGATATGGTTTTTGTGGACAGACTGTTAGATGGAAAAGAGATTGGCTGAATGGTCATGCCCAAAAAGTCTGACTTTCCATGGCTTGATGTCCAAGTGAAAGCCAATAATGAGTGGTATTTTTTAAAGGTTCATTATTGGGATGAGTAGTATTGGACTAATAGCTTCATCAGTGACATACATGGTGGGACTGAATGTACCCTCAGCAAGTTTACAGATGACAGGTGAAATCAAACAGTTGATATGCTAGAAGGAAAGGAATGCGATCCAGAGGGACCTCGACAGGCCTAAGGAGTTGGCCCTTGCAAAATTCATAAAGTTAAACAAAGCCAAGTGCAAGGTCCCGCACTTGGGTAAGGATGAATCCCAGTATCAGTACAGACCAGATCATAAGTGCATTAAAAGCAGTCCTATGTAAAAGGATTTGGAGATACTGGTGGATTAAAAAATTGGACATGTGCTGGCAATATGTACTCACAACCAAGAAAACCAATTGTATGCTGGGTTGCATTAAGAGAAATGTGACCAGAAGTCAAGGGAGGAGATTTTCCTCTTGCTCTTGTGAGACCTCACCTGGAATACTTTATTTGGCTATGGAGTTCATGGTACAAGAAGAACATGGACCTGCTCAAGCAGGTCCAGAGCAGGGCCACAAAGATCATCAGAGGGCTGGAGCACCTGCCCTATGAGGACAGGTTGGGAGAGATGGGGCTGTTCAGTCCGGAAAAGAGAAGGCTCCGGGGAGACCTTATAGCAGCCTTAGAGTAGTTAAAGGGGGCCTGTAGTAGGAGTGGAAGGACTCTTTATGACAGACTGTAGTGACAGGACAAGGGCATATGGTTTCAAAATGATGGTAAATTTAGAGTGGATATAAAGAAGATTTTTTAAAAAAAATTAGGGTAGAGAGACACTGGAACAGCTTGCCCAGAGAGGCTGTGGATTCCCCCTTCCTGGAAGTGTCCAAGGCCAGGTTGGACGGGGCTCTGAGCAACCTGATCTAGTGAAAGATGTCCAATAGCAGGGGGGTTGGACAGGATGATCTTTAAATGTCCTTTCCAATCAAAAACCTTCTGGGATTCTGTGATTCAATGATCCTACGACAATATCTTAAACTTTTCTGTAACTGAATCATCCTACATTTCACATTTCTGTAAAGCTCAGGAGTAAAACATGTCAGTTAAACGAAGAAACAAACCCAAGCAACCAAAGAAAGGTGTTATTTGCCAAAGGAAGTTTTAGATACTAAAAATTATATATATTTCTCTGGTTTCCTGTTTCACAGCAAAGGACCTGGGCATTCTAATTAAGGACCTGGGCATTCTAATTAACAACCTGGGTGTTCTAGTTGATGGTCAACTGAATATGAGTCAGCTGTGTCCAGGTGGCTGAGAAGGCCAACGGCATCCTGGCTTGTATTAGAAATTTCATGAGCAGCAGAAGAAGGGGGGTGACTGTCCCTCTGTACTCAGCACTGGTAAGGGCGCACCTTGAGTCTTGTGTTCAGTTTTGGTCACCTCAGTATAAGAGAGACATATCAAGGTGTTGGAGCGAGTGCAGAAGAGGGCAACAAAGCTGGTGAAGGGCCTGGACAATAAATCTTACAAGGAGCAATTGAGGGAGCTGGGTCTGTTCAGTTTGACGAAGAGGAGGCTGAGGGGGGATCTCACTATGCTCCACAATTACTTGAAAGGACATTGTAGAGAGGTTGGTGCTGGTCTCTTCTCACAGGTAATTAGGGACAGAACCAGGGTGAATGGTTTCAAGTTGCAACAGGGCAAGTTTAGGCTGGACGTTAGGAAGAAATTCTTCACAGAAAGAGTGCTCAGACACTGGAATAGACTGTCTAGGGAGGTGGTTGAGTCGCCATCCCTGGATGTGTTCAAATGTCGTTTAGATGTGGTGTTGGGTGATATGGTTTAGGGGTGAACTTGTAGTGTAGGGTTAATGGTTAGAATCGATGATCCCAAGGGTCTTTCCCAACCTGAATTGTTCTATGATTCTATAGGAAAGAACATAGGACAGAGATTTTCTAATCTATCTCACATGGACTCAATCTGTGTTCTAAATATGATCTTCTGAGCTCAAACTAAACTTTACTTCTCTAGTATTTTAATTATTTTCTTGTTGAATTATTTAATAATTTTATTGTTTGTAAATAATTGTAAATGTAATAGTTTTGTAGTTGGTGCAACTTGTACACGTGAATCCCAGGGAACTATTGGGAAAAGTTCAGAATGACTAGTCACTGAGTTCTATTCAAGCAAGTTCCCTAATATTCTCTACCTTAAAGAAGAGTGCAAAATCGCTTTAGGTTTAGTGAAGGAATAGGAATCTGAACATTCTTCTGATTTGATGTTGCTAAGGACATAGCAGTGGCTCTTCTAGGTGCTGGCATCCTGTGGCCTGTGCTGATGGTGTCCTACAGTAAGTGTCTACAAAACCTTGTAAGGACTTTGCTAGTCCCCTAGAAATTCCTTTCAAACTCCTGCAAGCAGTGTCCTTGCACTGAAAAGATGGATAGCTTTTTCTCCTATGAGCTTAGTCAGCAGACTGAACTAAAAGTGGAATTAACATTCCTTACCTGAAAAGGAAAGTAGTAGTTCCAGATTTTTGTAGAAAGAATGTAACGGAATTGTGTTCAGACTTTGAAAATTTTGTTAAGAGAAGTAAATAAGTAAATAATTTTCTTTAGAATTGTCATCTAGAAACATTAAGGTTATGGACTGATTAAAATACTTTGCTCCAATGTTACTTGATCTGAAAGACTCTCAAAAATCTCTGAGAGAAAAACTGCAGTAGTAAAGGACCTGACATGTGGGAACTGGTTTCTCTTTCAAGTGATGCTTATTTGTGTTGTTTATTCTAAATTTCTGTTCTTCAGTTATTGTTTGTTTTTCTTTTTTTGGTGGATCTCTTTCCTGATTGTTTAGGATTTTAAAATTAAAATATACAAAAATTTAATTTTACATTTGATCTTCATATGTAATGGAGAAATTAATTCATGAAATAAGAAATCACCTTGAGAATGCTATATGCATTGATTGTAATGTGCGCAGTTTTTAGAAAACCAATTTTCTGTTTTCGGGTTCAATTTAATCCTTCTTTACTGCAAAATGAACACAATCTGAATTCAGATACAAAAAGTGATACAGAACAATAAGAAAGATCTATGTCCTAATAAAGGCTTTGTAAAAGGTCCACTTGCATAATTGTTCCATAAAATATATTTTATGTGTTTAACCTATATAGAAACAGAGAACTGAGTATAGTTTCTAGTTACAATGATTTTTCAGGAATGAAAAGCAAAGACATCTGAAATAAGAAAAAAAACAAGGAAAAAGAATATAAACAACAAACACATCAGCAAAGCACACTATCTTTCTGATCCCTGTCCATATGAGATGGATGGTGTTTGAGAAATTAAAATGAAACAGAGTGAAGAGCCACTCTCTGCATCCTTGGCTATGAAGTGTGCCTTTGCACACTGCAGTCACATCCCTCTAGCCCCTTGGACTGGAGCCGCCAATGGAGACAGAGCAGAAGGCCTGTAAATCATGGGAAGAGGAGAACTTTGTAATTACCTTCTGAAAGCGATTATCTCAGATATTCAAAATCACTTGCCACTTCTGCTTTGTAATGAGAGGTGAACAATGATATCTAAGTGGAAAAAGCCTCTCTGGAAAAACTGGAAAATATGAGAAAGCTCTCAGCAAGCTCTCGGCAAACATCTGGGAACGACAACCAAGAAATTTACTAGGATTTTCAAAAGGCTTTTAACAATGTCTCTGATTAAAGGAGACCAGTAGAATTTACTGTGACGTAGTCCCCACACTAATTGGATAAAACTTCAGCTAATTAAATCATGTACCTTGCATCTTAGCTTTCTTGCTATATATCTGAAGTGGTTTATACCTGGATGTTATTTCATACTGTAGGAGCTCTATGCCAAAGTTTATTTAATTTGATCTGAAAGCAGGAGAAATACTTAAGAAATACTTAAGGACTTTTTTTTTTTTTGGGAGACAGGGGTATTACACTCTTCTTTTGAATTGAATTTGTCATTCACTTCAGGTATAGTAAAAATCATAAATCAGAAAGTTTGAGAGGGTGATGATTGCACTACATATTTGGAGCTTTAGATGTCTGTGAAATGCTAAAATACATAGTCAAAAATAGCCTAGTGAGAAAAGCACAGAAGGTATAGTGTAGTGAAACTTTGCTCAAAGTGTGGCTAGTTCTGCAGAACTAAAAGATATGATTGGGAGATCATTGTGAAAGAGCTTTACAGTAGATGAAGTGAGGTGAAACCAAAAAAAAAAAAAAACCCAACCAAAAGACCCCAACATGGCAGAAGAAATAAAACCAGATATACCTGATAGGAATATTTCTACTGTCTCATGGACAGAGAAAAAAAATTGAAGGAGCTATGGATAGGAATTCCATGTCTACAGGTTTATTTTCATATATTTCAGATAAGAATTATCAGTAAGGCCAAATGGAAGACTATAGTCTTCAGCTGTTCATCACAAGTCTACAGTATTTATTTGCTACTTTTTGTAACAGACATTTGTTCAATTAAGCAATGATGGATAAGATCCTATTGTATTGTTATAAATATTGAGAACATCACTAAAAATTGCATTTTACAAATTAAAAAGAAATAATTTTAAACAAATTGCATAACGCAAGCATATAAATTTCTATTATCATCATCATTTAATTTGATCATAAATGAGCTGTAAATTAAAAACCTCTAACATTCACAAGAAGAGAAGAAAGGGCATTTTAAACCCATAACAATCCGGCTGATATGAAAGACACAACATTTTATAACAGCTTGAGGTTTAGTCAGTGCTTCAATCACAATCTTAAAAAACTTTATAGTGATACGAGTCAAATGATAATTTGAGTCAAAATAGGATAATCACATGACAAAACTTTCTGCAAGACAGAAAGAAAATCTTGAGTAAATATTCTTTGTGTAATATCCACTAAATCCTGTGAAACCTTGCTTTCATCTAAAATAGAACTAGCACAACTGTTGCAGTAGATATTTCAGTAAGAAAAATAACCCAGAGGAACAGATGAAGATTTGCGAATTAGAGTAGACAGTGAATTTGTCTGGCATGTGTAAGGGTTCGTATGTGTGACGGTACTTTTGACTTGTCTTTGGCTCTGACATCTGCATTATCTGTATTCCTAAGACAAACACATATTGCACTGTTGGTCTTTTTTTACTTTATGAAGTTATTGAGATGTTTTTATTGTGTTTGACAGAAAGAATATATCATTTTTAGAACAAAGTTAAATTTGTAGTGACTTGCATATCTTTTCAATAGCTAGCAAGCCTAGTTCTTAACTTCAAAGAAAGAAACATCCAGAGACTTACTTTATTAAAAATACAATAAATAAAAAAAACCACCCCCTGAGACAACTCAAATGTCCACTGAAATTAAAGTGCATGGCCTGATGTTCCATGAGTAAGAAAACAAAAAAAAATATGAAGCCTGAATAATATAAACTCTCACTGCCGAATTTGGAGTTGAGAAGTATTTTAATACCTGAAGCCCCCCACTTTATTTCCAGCAGTAATATATTTGACTTATTGATAGATGGAATGAGTTATATTATTTGTTGATGTTCTAGAAAGTCTTACTCCTTTCTGGTCTGCAACACTACATCCTTATGAAGTAGCAGAACAAGATATGCCCCTCAGACTCTATCTTTTTTGTTGTTGTTGTTGCAGTTTTTTTGCTTTGGTATTATTTTTTTTTCAAATTTAATGCAAAATTTGAAAACTTGCAAGGTTTGAGGAACATTGTCAAATGAGGCAATGGTACAAACTGAATGGAACAATATATTTACAAGTCATAGTTCAGCTGATGGTTCATCTGTGTTATATTAAAAACTTAAGCTACAGATTTTTTTCAGAAATTTTAAATAAATATATTTTTAAAATAAATCAGTATTACAAAAGCAAAATTGCTAATAGTACTTTGTGAAAACAATCAAGAAAGTTAATATTCTTTAACTGAGAGGAAAACTTTCTCTCCAACTGCAAAACAGTAACAGTGTCTGAAATAAACATCATCTATATGAAACCATTTGGAAAGAAATGTTTGTTGTTAAATGTGTTGAAATATCAGAGAGGAAAAAGCAAAACTTATCTGAAGCAGTTAGAGTAAGAGCTCATATATCTCTGTCTCACATCACAATAGACAGCAATATACAATGAAGAGGTAAAAATATTTTAATACATAAAACTGTGACATCCTTCCTGATACCTTCTGACTTAAGGGATCCTTAAAATACTCAGTGCTTTGAGTTCTTCCAGAACAGAGGAATGTATTTTAGACGTTTCTACAGGCTTCTCTGGCTCTCAGTTTCCTAGTCTTAGCTGAGGGGGAATCTTATGTCCTGTGGACCACCCTGAGATCCCTGAGAGCTTGGTATCTTCATGCCTTGGAAACCTTCAACCTCTACTGCAACAAAGCACAGCATTTCCTCCCAAAGAAAATCTGTGGATGGACTTGGAAGAAGAAAGGCAGTTGTTTCTGGATGAAATTCAGAAAGTAAGCAGAGAAAATGAAATAGCACCAGGACATCAGACACAGCTATGGAAATGTTAATGACTGTGAGCGTTCAACATCTCAGTTACATACATCTTGTGAGAAAAGTATAAAGTCCATGTCCTTTTAATGCCATGCTCTGGAATTTCACTAGTACTGACAAAAATTAAAATGTCAACTACAGAATCACAGACATCAGCGATGTGTGATGTTTTCCCCAAGACTTTTAATTTGCATGAAGTATAGATCAGATCCAAATAATTTTAGCTTGTGAAATCTGAAAAGATCTGATAACTGTAATACATAAGAAGATGGAAACAGACTTTGTTATCCACAATTCATTACTTAAATTATTTTAGAGAGTAAAACCCAAAATGTAATAAACTACCAAATGGCAGAATTTAGACTGTTTAGGATTCACTTTATAGGCAAACTTACCTTAAAAATGTATGTATTTTCAAACCTCATATTAGGAGGTTGTACAAGTTACTTTCCTGTAATAACACCACTTTTCTTTAAACAAGCTGGAGAAAAAAATTCCTTTGCACAAAGTATGTTAATTATTCATTTTATGCATGTGAGGTTCTTTGGGTAGGATTAAACTCATTTTTTATTGTTTTACTGAGCTGGGTTAAAGGCAGGTTCTTACAGACAGTATAATCTAGATATGCCAGAAATATTTTATATATTTTATATGCCATATTTCTGTAAATATTTTAACCAATATCTTTAATTTTTTTTTACACGGCTCAGAGGTTTAATTAATACAAGAAAGTTAATCTGGATTTGCACAAAAAGCGTGAACGTCAAGAAAAAGGAAAATACTCATGTATTTTCTTTTTTTTTGCTTGTTTGCTTTTCGTCTTCCCTTCTCTTGCTCATTTGTTCATACTAAATTATTTGTAAGCCTGATTTATTTTTTATATTACAATATACATGAATTTTTATTTTTCTGTTTACCAATAGTGAGACTGGGTTTAAAGCACTACGTACATATAATTTTTTACTTAACTCTCATTATAAAGATCAATAAGTATCTTTCATGCCCTTTCAAAAAGAATGATAAACTACTAAAAGCCAGGTGATGGGACAAGGTTAAGTCTTTTTAGAGAAGTCTCAATAATTTATATGAAAACACTGTGGTCTGATGCCCCCTTATAGTCCAAGGACTCTGAAGTCAGTTCTCTATGAGAATGTGGTTAGACATACTGTAGTTCTACAGCACATCTATATGATGTCTGGTATTTCACATTGACTAAAAGTTATGATAAATATGTTGCAATCAAGAGAAGTCTCAGTGGAGATCTGCAAATCAGTCACCTGAGTTAAGTCCTTGTTTGAAAGAACTTACACATTTGACATGATAGCAGCAATGATGGGAAGAATTACAATTTGGGTGCATTTTCCTAACCTTCTGAGGAACAAAGATACTGATCAGTACTGACTTCACAGCTACATGGCATTCCATAAACTAAGATAAGCACTGTAAAAGTATGAGGGCTTATTTGACACTGGAAATAAAGCATCAAGATTAAGAGTGAGAATGTCATCTTTTACATCCCAGACTGGTAAGTGTCTTAGTGATAAATAGATTCCCAATCTCTATGCATAAAAAGTCACAGGAGAGGCACACAGAGTTCACCTTTTCTACCATACTTAGATGCCACCATTTGATTTGTGCCAAGACATTCACAACTCAGCCTTGAGTCTAACTTGACTTAAGTGTTCTAACAGCGCTGCTAAACCACATCACCATGACTAATTAACAGTAATCTACAGACTTGTAGAAAATTGTACTAGGATTACTCTAGGAAATGAATAGATTATACCTGTGAGTATTTATTGATAAGAAAAACTATTGTTATGTTAGCCTTCTAAACTATTAGTGGTTTGGGGTTTGTTTGGTTTTTTCTTAAGTCTGTAATTTGCCACTTTGGAATTTCCTGTGAGGCGAAGAAAACCAGATATTTTTCAAATACAGTCTTAAGTCAGTGAATGTTGATAGTCTGGACACAAAAGACATTTGGATTCCCAGCAACAGAGATTTTTTTTAAACAGTTACTGAAAAAAACAAATAACTTTTTTTAGCTCATACTGTTAATGTTATTTGCCCTAGCATGATCTGTATTTGAAGATTCTTGGTCTTGTTTTCTGTTTTTGCAGTCTCAGCACTGTGATCCACACAAGAGCTAGAGTCAGGGCTGGAGAGACTTTTTGTCAGTGAAGAACATCACCTTAGACCTGAACGTTATTGATAAGTTTGTGTTCAAGTGAACATACCTTGGTAGGTCCCTGTCTTTCTTCTCCACAGCTTCTTGCCTGCAAGCATCAAAACAACCCAGTCAAGTATCACAAATTAGTGCACATTTATTATATACTGTTCCTTGAAGTTAGATTTATTGCTTTTCTAAATACTCATTTTCCATGAAAAATAACGAGATTTGTTTGTGACAGTCCTGACGTCTTCAGCACTTACTCTATGCAAGTGACGGGTGATGCAGCGAATGAATATGAATTGCAACGCTCTTGAGTGTTTTGCTCAGTTAAAGTAGAGAGCACAGAACACATTTGCATGAAGGATAGTCTCTTTCAGAAGAAGAAATTGAGCACTTGGAATTTGAAAACTGTCAAAAGGGTATTTTGTTGAAAGGGAAGCCTTTTGATTTTGGCATGTTTCACTAATGGTTTTTACTGACAAAGTTTCTTTGTGAGCATCCGTTTTCTACTTTTGAATATTGTGTCGTCGGGGCTTTAAATCTTCCATATTGTGCCTTTCCCTGAAGAAAGAGATTTCAGTTGGCTCTGCTGCTAAATTTTACACTTCAGTGATAATAAAATATCAAATAAGCTATTTCATGGCCTTTTAGCAATGTAGATGGATGGATTCAGATCAGAGAAATGTATTTGGTCATAGAACTCATCTAATGTATGCCCTTATTTAATTGATGATAGATTATTAAATAGAAAATACAGGACTGGAGATTGGTGTTATACTTGAAACCCAGTCATGTGGCTTTTTTTTTTTTTCAGGTCATTGAAACATTAAAAAGATGATGAAATTTAAACCACTGGTGGCCATGGTTAATAGCAAAGACTTGAATGACAGATGGTGGGATGAACCACAAGTGCAAAGCATGAATAGCTTGCTAATCCTGGAGAGACAGGATATTGCTCTAAATAAGCCTGGTCTTGATATACTATAATATATATTAATATTTTTTTTTGCATTTTTTAATTGTGATTGTGATAACTTTTACACTCAGTATTCTGGATTACAGAGAAAAGATTTTGAAATAAATGTATTTGTCACAATAATGCTGTTGACTATTTGACATTCTTCTTTCAATACTTTGTGACCAGATTTTTTCATCAACACTCAACAGAAAAAAATTTACTGCTCTGATAATTTGACTGAAATAGCAGAATTAAGGTTAACATTGGTAACATTAGTTCTAGATCCAAGCTCCTTAGTGTACAGAAATAAAGTAAAATCTGTCATGAAGAGACATGAAATTATTAACATTCACACTTCAGTTTTCAAAAATGTATGCAGCTGAATTTTAAAAAGGAAATTAGGAATTCATTCATGTGTTACTTTGAAGTATTAGGACATCAGTACAGATAAATGTTCTATTTTTATGGAGGTATGTTGATTTTTTTATATTAAGCATGGTAATAAATAACAGCATAAATAAAATCACCTGGAATTGCCCTATCTCTGACACCTTCATAAAGACATGCTTGCCAATCCTACTTGTTTTTCCTTTCTAATGTCTTCTAACAAAATATTATGTATTGATTTCTTTCGGAACAATGCCTAGTAATTTCACCTTTGAGGAACTGACAACTTCCAAATGAAAACATATTTCACTGCAGAAGTACACAGGTCTTCACAGCAGGTAAAATGTAATTTAAAGTACACTATTTGTAAGGTAGCATTCTTCATGTGAGTGAATGAAAATGCCACAGGCACACTGCATAGTTCTCTTTGAGGTTCAGCTAGTGAAGTTAAGCTGACCTCTTCATTCTGTGTTAAGGAACAATGTTTTGTGGAGTTGCAAAATTCTTTGGTAAAGCAGGAAAGAACAGTTAAAAGTGCAAAGTTAATAAAGGCCACTACTCCTCTGGGCTTCACAAAAAATAATTGATGACATCTTGGCTTTTAACAATTTCTTATCAAACACAGTTAGATTGCTTAGATGTTAGGCAGGTTTCCTCACATGATGATTTCTATATCTGAAACCTAGTAGAAACAGGGAATATTACAAACGAGTTCTAGATGTGTGAGAAAGAAGAAGAAAGACAAACAAGAAAAGTAAAACCAAAACCTGGCCAGACAAACCCAATACAAGGATGTTTGTCATGAGGTTTTCTTTTTCCCTGTCTTGTATCTGTTTTGGGTTATTTTTATATGTGTAAGAGGTGTTTTTGTTTATTTTTCTTTTTTGTTCTTTTTTGCTCAGAGCCTCAACTCTTTTCTCAGGGGCTTCCAGCTAAAGCCAGACAGTGTCACAGCTAACCCCGCCCAGACCCAGTTTCCCTCAAGGGCTGCCCTTAGTCACCTGCTGTGTCTCTGCCCCAGTCAGAGTCTTGCCACATCTGAAACTAAAAGAGGAGAGCTCACTGGCACTGCTCCTCTAAACACTTTCAAAATCAGTTAAAACTAGACCAGTCTAAGGCAAAGCCAACGAATCCCAGAGACCCAGCATGGACAGGTCACTATAGAGCCTGAGGCCTATGGCTGATGATGGCAAAATCCTATCCACTGAGCTACATTAGGACCTTTGTGATTACTCTACTACAGATCAGATTTTACTAAGACTTTATTGTGTCCTCCCACAGAACAAAGTTGGCATGTGAAATGAGAAACTCGCCATACTATGAAATTCCACAAGAAATTTCTTGTTTTCTGAATCATATTTTAGCAAACTGCCAAGCAAATAGATATTTTGACAGCTGTGCTCCTTCCATTAACTGTTTCTTGATATATTTTATGCATTTTTAAACCCAAATTTGTAATTTATTTCACAGGCATGTAAAACAACCCAAGTAATAAGGAAATAACTCTCAGTCAGCTTCTCTCACTAGCACTTTAAAGTATTGTCTAGACCCATATTTCAATCTTCTGGATGGTTCATTCAATCATTTCAAGCTTTACATTTCTGTATTTCCTATTCTTGACAAGTTTTTGAACAGCAGATATAAAAGGAATCATCTTCTCAACTAAATAAGGAAATCAAAATCTCTGTGTGAGGATTTCAGAAAATAAAAGAATAAATACACAAGTTAGTAGTTTCAGAAACAGTAGACAGGGAGAAATCTTTGCTTTACAACTGGTGCCAAATGAATTTTAAAAAGCATTGTAAGCACATTATTTTTTGTGTCAGTCCAAATCTCTGTCTATGCCAAAGGTTTGCTGCTGCTGTTCCACAGAAAGCAGAATCCTGTGGATCCCAATTACGCTTTTTCCCTAGGCTAACTTCACAGAAACTGGAAATTGGGAGTCACCTACTTTATCTCTGCTTTGAATCTTGTCTTTGAACTACAGCAATAAAGGCCATTTTCTGTCATTATTTCTTAACAAGTGTCTGCAGAGTGTAGGAAATTTTTGAAGACAAGTCAGTTTCCTGTAGAGTTAAATAGAATTATTCAGCTTCAGAGGCTGTACTGTGAATACAGATACACACATTTTTTCCTTGATGCACCTGGGTGAGGAATGATTCAAACTACAAGCCTACTAACCTCATACTGGCTTGACAAGTACCTTGGGTTTCCTACTGTTGTTAAATCAATTAAAAGAAAAAGAAATTCTGAAAAATATGTTGAAGACAGCAAAATATTCAACTTGGGTGGATCTTCGTGATCATAGCCACCTGAGTCCTTGCCAGAATCTGAAAGAATAATAACCTTTCTCACAGATGCATTCAAGCTACAGTAATTTGGTACTGCTATGCATCTGTAACTTTTAATTATCTGTTTAATCAGGCTGTGAATAAACTGAAGTAGGTTAATTTAAAAGTTCCTATTTGGAGGAAGTGTTTTGACTGGCTCTGAAACATAGCCAGCACCAAGTGAGATTAAGGAAGTCAGGAAAGATGGATATATTACTTGGAAATTATGATGTTAATTTTGATATCCCACAACATCACTTCACGTATTTCTGCAGTTTGACTACTACTATTTTTAATTAATATGTCACATGGTCACAAAAAATGAAAGACTGGTGGAAGTCTGGACATGACTAAGAAATATTTATGGTTATAGATTATGCCCTTCCAGTCATGCTCTTTGAAAATTTCCCCTGAAAGACAGCCTGCTACGAAAAATGTTCTGTGTGTCTTTGTGAACAAGCACTGTGTTTCCCTAAATTCACTCTATAGCCTGGAGAAGTCTGTTATTACACAGTATCTTTTGACTACTAGAAGACTGCTCGTTTGCATGTCATTAAGGTGTAATAATAGTCTGATGTCTGTAAAGTGTATTGTTAATCTTGATGTTCATTATCTCCACTGCATGATTCCAGGGACTACTATTTACACTGCAATGGAAATGCTAATTAATTTCTATATTCAAAGTGTCAGCAACTAGCTTTTCATTTCCACAGAAGTATTGGACTACTTATACTGTCTCGGAAGAAAATTGAAGGGGGGGGAAGACTTTTCTGAACTGCAGGGTGGAGAGAAAATTGAAGTTTAAATCACTCTGATATGTGCACTATACTGAGCTTCCAGTACAGTACAGTACAAAAGCTCTATTTGCAGACTGAAGACCATTGTTCTGTTTTCTAGTCACTATTCAGGCTGCAGGAATTGAATGTACTTCACTGAATATATCTATGTGTGACTGTAAATTTATGAATATAAGAAAATGGCTGGGAATGTATATCAGCTAAATGCCTTCTTCCGGTTGCTGAGACTATTCTCATATTTTCTCAGCTACCGCTGGGTATATCAAATAATGATAAAAATCCACCTCAGGGTTGAGATAAATAATCCACCAAAAGTATTGGTGTGTGCAAGTATTTGGGGAGTAGGGATTTGTCATTTTCTGATATATATATATGAAGAGTCTCATTGGGCCATTATGCAAAAAATAATGTTCTTTTTAACCTTGAAAAGGATGGGAATTTATTATTTCTAACATTCCTACAGTTATATCTGATAGCTATTGCAGAAAGAAAGGTTACTGTAAGCAACCCAGAAAGAATACAATATTCAAAACTGTAAGATGAAGGAAGAAAAAAGAAATGAATGGCAATTTCCCTTGATATTATGCTATAACATTGGCAGAGATGATGATCAGAAACCTTAAAAACAGACCCTTCATATAAGGTGCAAGATAATAATTTAAAAGCTGAGTAGCTCCAAATTGGTGGGCTTTGTTACTTGAATAATATACATAGAAGAAAGATACAGTACCTACTGTCTTTACATCATAGTATTCTAATCAGCAAATATTTGATCACCCTTATATTTTTTACTCTACTAAATGTGGTGAAATACATGAACTTCTCTGTTATTGTAAATGAAAAGCAGTATGAGAATATGTAAGTAATAATGAACACTTCTGATATAGCTTTAATCTTTAATAACACAAAACTTAGAGTTATATTTCAAACTAGTATAAAACAGAACAGATATGATTTACATCACCAGCATTGGCTTGGGATTTTTGCTGGCCGGGAGGCCAGTTTTTTTCTCATGAAAATGAAATGCATTGAGGAATTGGAATGTCAGACAAGGTAAATTATAATTTACTGGCTTCTAAAATGTTCCAGTCTCTTACAGGTGCAAATAGTTTTGAGTAAAAGGAATCTGGTAACTAATTTTTCCTAGTTCACAAAAGCATTCAGGAATAGAAACGACTTGATGAAAGGCAAGTACCAGGCATTTTTTGAGGTGGCAATTGTTTTATCAAGAAAGAGATGGGGGAGGTTATTTAGAGCATAAAACAGGACACAATTTTTCGGAATAAATTTTGATGTTACTTTACAATACTTTTTCAATGTTACTGTAAAATAGTTGCATAAACAGGACAATAATCATACAAGCATGATTTTCAAATGTACAGGAACAGAGGTGGACACTCAGCTGATACTGCTTTTCACTAAAGGACCTTGTGAATTTCAAGAAAAAATTCTGTTGTCATCTATAGAAAGCAGAAATAAGATGTAGTACTTCCTCCTTTAGAACAGTATGACAAAATACTAAATACTATGCAAGGCAGCAATGAGATAGCTTCTCTCCAGATACTGTTAGTTTCAAGATAGTCTTGTCGTACAGAATGAGATGCTTTGCTGTGACCTTATCTGTGCAGGGAAAAACGTATCTGTGATTTTGTGAAAAATCATTAAAAGCTACAGCATGTTATACAACAGATATGGACCAGATGTGGGCTCTTAACACACAGAAGGTGCCTAATGAATTTTAAAAACACATAAACCACCAAAATATCAACAGAGAGATAACCTTTAATTACACAGTTGAAATACCATTAGTGTGTATTTAAATGCAGTTTTGCCCAATAAGAGATTCCTCTCTATAGTATATGCAATATTGCTCTCTCTTTTCCTGAAAACTTACGAATTGTGCCTTGGTACTTAGCCATATTGTCCTTTATATTAGTCCATAGTGGAAGGATTTTACAACCAAATTGATTAACCCAAGAGAGAAACCTTTGCAAGATCATCTATGTGGCAGCTTGTAAGAGGACATGTATACATGGAATTTAAATATATAGCTTTAGTAAAATTAACTTTCTGGATAATTTGATTTAAAGCTTCTGCTTTACATGAATTATTTTTTTTCTGACAATTTGCAGTTACTTCTCTGACATTAAACAGTCATAAAACACACTTAAATATTTATTATTAAATGATGCAGCTGCATTTGCTTTAAAATTTCAGACCTTTTGTTTGAAAGAATTGAACATTCTGGGGAAAATGCAAAAGGTAGAGTTTATTGCCACAAAGGAACCTGTGACGTTTTCATGTTGTCTCATAATATTCCAGATTGGAACGCAAGAGGAAGCTTTGAACACTTGTCTCCTTAATGTTGTATGCATCTAAACCACATTCTGCAGTTGTCATATATGCAGAACTCAATATTCAACACAAATGTTCAGGATCATATATGTATGGGAATGACTGGCTTGGTGGGTCTGGAGGAGCTCAGGAACTTGCCTGCAGATGGCCAAGTTATAGCCTTCATAGTAAGAGGATGAAGTGAAGAAGGAAGCTGGATTACAGGAGGCAGTTTGATGTGATACCTGAGACTAATAAAGTCTAGAAAGACAGTCCTGCCTACCAATAGAGTACCCAAAGGTATAGGGCATAACCACTTCTCTGCCTAGCCTGAATTCTACCTTGGACACTTGCAATAGAAAATACTATTTAGTGAGACCATGTAAGCCTCATCACTTTTTGTGGGCCCTTAGCACCCAGAAGTGCTATCTTATGGATTTTAGAGGGTATATCATAGAATCATAGAATGGTTTAAATTGGAAGGGACCTTAGAGATCATCTAATCCAACCCCTCCGCCATGGGCAGGGACGCCTCTTAGCTAGATCTTATTGCTCAAGGCCTCATCCAACCTGGCTTTGAATATCTCCAGAGAGGGGACATCCACAACTTCTGTGGGCAATATATTCCAGAGTCTCGCCACCCTTATACTGAAGAATCTTTTCCTAAGATCCAGTCTAAACTTATTCTCCTTCAATTTAAAACCATTTCCTCTTGTCCTATTGCTGGACACTCTTGAGAAAAGTCCCTCTCCAGCCTTCCTCTAGGTCTCCTTCAGGTATTGGAAACCAATACCTGAAAATATCTCCTCCTAGTAATTTCTAGATTTGTTTAGGGATTTGTCCACAAATTTGTCTAGCTGCTTTTTGAACTTGAAGATACTGTGTGCCTGTGCAGCTTCCTGTGGCATCAAGCTCCAGAAATTCATTACCTATTCTGTAGAGAAGTACTTTGATTAATTTAAAATTATTCTCCAACTACTCTTACAAAGTATCTTGTAGATCATGTATTCTAGTATTTGAATAACAGTCCTGCTTTCAGCTAAACTACTTCATCCTCGATTTTGTAAATCTCGGTAAATTCTGCCCCCTCTGCTCTTCCTCTCCACACTGCAGATTCCTGGCTTTGTCAGTCTCCCTTCATAGGGCAGCTGCTCCATCATTATGATTGCTCTAGTTGCCCTTCTCTGTACTTCCCCCACCTCCACTGCAGTATGAGGCCACCTTGAAAGAGATTGTCATCCTACCTGAGATGTGGTCTTGAAGGGTCTATAATGCTGTGTGCACTGCTTTCAGTTAATTTGCTTTCATACGTTGGATATTTATGATGTATATCCATAGGGCTTTTATCATCAATAGCTTTAATACCTTTTTCTATTAATCTGATATTGTAAGGCCTCCAGGTTCTTCTGAAATGGCTTTCCCTGAGCTGATTCTCACTGGTTTTGACAATAGTGTTTCATCATGTGTATTCACCTGTTCTAGCTCAATCTCTCTAAATAATTTTAATGGTAATTGTCTGACAGACCTAGATAGTTAGGAGATTTAGGACTGATGGAGTTGTGCAATTATAAAAGTCTACCTGGGAACCAGTGAGAAGGAAGCAGGTTGTAGTAAGAAAAATAAATAAAAGTAGCCCCAAGCAGACCCAACACTGAGAAGGAAGGTAGTACTAACATGAACTTCATGGTCCTCCTAGCAAAGATGCTTATTTGAATCCTTCCCTCTTTCTTTCTGAGGAAGGCTGAAACCATCAGCCTGTGCAAGGAAAAATGGAAGGATTGCAAAACACATGAGAAAAGGGAGAGGCACTAGGAATTTTTTGTATAGCAATTTAACTATTCTAATTCTGACAATTTTCTATATTAATTAGATAATTTAGACTCATAAATTATTAAGAAATTAACTGGACTAGTAATAAATTTTAGGCTTTGTATATATGGTTCACCTATTACAAGATCTGGTATGTAACATTGCCTTCTTCATGTGGATTCCATCATCAAAGAGCTTTTATCTTTAATTGGCCCTAACCATTAAGTCGATCTAGAATCATATATCTGAGATATATATGTGTCTATTTTAATCACGAATTCTAAATGAGTATGACTGTAATCAAGGTGAAATTTGAGTGCTATGTGACTCATATGGCTAGCTCTAGACTGTGATATAATTTTGCAAGCCTTATTTGCTAGACTTTTAGATTAATTTTACAGAGACAATATTCTGGAAAGGGAACGTTTCCTGAAAATCGGTTGAATAAGGTATAAATTCTGTTAATATGATTGTCCCGCTATATAAAGGGATCAAACTTGTGACTAATTAAAATCATATGGCTTGCATTTTTACATTTTTGAAAAGCTCTTCCCAAGATGAATTTCTATAAAGCTATCAATTTTTCAGCTACATTGCAATGCCAGCTCTGTGATGAGTTAAATTAACAAATTGACAGTTATATTAACAAATTGCCTCCTGAAACAGCAGAGCTGGTGTATCTCAAACTTTCTAATTTACAGATGCTTCCTGTACTTATCTGTTACTCTGACAAGAGCAATATATGCCCATAGGTCAGAAAAAAGGAACAGGAAAATAAAAAGTATTACATTAACTTTCCATTTCTCTTATTTATCTTTGGATAAACTTGATATGATAGTGTTCTTTAGCTGCATTGAGATTACTGGTGGAGTATTCATACTAAACACTGGAATTGAAAACTCTCACTTCATCAAATACCTTTTCATAGTAGCTCTGCATCTTAAGTGTTGGTCACATATCATGGACATTGAGCATTGTGATTCATTTTGAGCCAATAGTTGTCTGTGCATTTTGAATAAATACTAGAATGATGTATCATGAGAAGCACGGGTTACCTGTCTGGTCAAGCAGAAACTGTTTTTTGTTATTTTGCAGAGTTGTGAAACCGGGACTCATGCAGGTGCAGACAAAGGAGAGAAAACATTCACCAGGGAATAGCTTGGAGCAGGACCTACAGTATCACTCCTGTCTTGTAACCTTGTTGGCAACAGCATTCCTTCCTGACGTCACTCTTCCGAGTTCCTCTGTACTTAAACAGTTTCTGATTAGGCTTTGACAGGACCTTCTTTTTGAACTGAAGAAGTTTTTGACCTACTCTGACCAAGGTGTAAAGGATCCTACAGGACAAACACAAAATTAAATTTACAATGAAAATTTGTTGGAATTATGACCAAAATAATTATTTATTATTTATTATTTTATAGCATTCATATACTATAACAATTACTGCACTCTGAATAATATAAAAATCCAGTCTTAAACTAAGAGCAATTCTGTCCTGATTCATACAAACTTCATTAGGCTTATTCAGTGTGTCAGAACCATGCTTTCACATTAGATAGATTTATATTTGACCTACTATCCTACTGAACATACTAATGTTTTAACATGTGGTGTGTACATACCAGATGAATTTACCTACATTGATTTCAGTGTAGTCAAGGTTATAACTTCAATAAGTTTGGTTTTTTTTTTAGCTAACAATACACAAAATAGACTACACTGATTCTCCTAAGTCAATTTATGTCTGAAACACTATTTAGATTGATATAAGACTTTATAAAGATTTGGAAGCTGACTTGTGTGTGTATACTTTAGTATTGGTACATTGATCAAGTTGTTAAACTGACTTCTTTTGCAAGCTTAGAATTTTTGTTGGCTGCAAGGATGATTTGTGATGGTACATAAAACATCCTGGTTTGGAGTGCTCAGATTTATACGTAAGTACACAGGCAAAGCATTACATGGCCTACATTGTTTCCCAGTCATATTTTTCACAATTGAGTTTTATTCTTGTATAAATCATATCATATATTAAATGAACTGTTGCCTCAGACTAAGATTAATCACACATTGTTGATGCAACAGTTTATTGAGTGCATTTATGCTAAATAACATGTAACAAATTAAGGTTTGCACTAGGATTTGAACTAAAGAAAAAAGTGTCTTCCAATTTGTAGTGCCCAATAGCTTGAATATTAGCCTGCTCCTAAATTTAGTACTCTCCTTTGTAAAGGTTCTTGTCCACTCTGAGCAAAAATTGCTGTAATTATATTCATCAGGCACACGTCCCCCTGTGTAGTTGTTTTTACAGACTTTCAAACTGCTCCGTTCATAACTTGGATATAGGAGTGTATAGAGAGGTTTATTTCATCTGATTTAACCTTTCCTGAAGCTCAAGCACTGAGTAAATATTCTTCTATGTATGAAATAAAGATAATATGTTCTATGATTATAGCAACTGTTATAGCAACAAGCATGGAAATAGTATCCATTTATTGAAATCTCAATTTTCGGTACAGACAATTTTGTCTGTTAATGTTTAATGGGGAGATTATCAAGTAAATGTAACTTATTCATTACCACAAATATTTCTTGATAATTTTATTTATGACTATGACAGTTTGTATTTTCTGTAGTTACAAGTTCATGACCTTCATGAATGCAAGGAACGAAATTCAGAGAAGGCCTCGTTGGAATAGTCGAAAAGAACGCAAATTACAAGGCTAAACTAAGTGGCTATTACGATTCACAAAAATCTTACACGACAGTAAAACTTCCTTTAATATTTCCCCCCAAAAATCTATGGTGAGTGCACAGGAATCACATAATACAGCATAGGTTTCACAGTGTACCTATGTCTGTTAAATAAGCATATGGGCCCACGTGAACAACCTAAGTCATCATGTGGATGGTGGCAGGGCTCCCTGCTGTTTTGGTGCTTCTGTCCTATGTGGCAATTCCAGCATATGCTTAAGCATTTGCTCCAGATTATTTTAAACTATGTTCAAAGCATGTCCTACATAAAAAAGATTGAAGGATAAGAAGGGACCTGGGGTGTCCTGAATGTCCATCCCAGATGTTAACCAACAGTGTGTGCAATTGTACAAACAGCATCGTTTAGATGGCCTATTCACAGTAGGAACCTCCTGGGGAAACATTTGGGAATACTCCAAATTGCCACCTGTAGAGTTCCTGTAATAATAATTAGGAAGTTTCTTGTGGAGAAGGGCAGAAACCCAGCTAGCCCATTGTCTTCAACCAATTCGTTGTCTTAACTGTGCAGATACTATCGGAGAAGTTCCTTCACCACCCAGGAAGCCGGTGACTGAGTATATGGATCTGCACATAGGTACAGCCCTGATTGTGGGAGTTGTATCCTCCCTGACACCAGGTCTTGCAAAAGACCTGATAACAGACCTGCTCCAAGGACCTGGCAAGGATGGCCATTGAGGCCTGATGAATTTGTTTACCACATCTTTTGTGCGCTGGCTCCTCAGCTAATTGGAAATTGATGACAGCCAGACTCGACTCAGGTACAAACGAGGACCTACTGGAGAGCCAATTTGAGCTGGTCCTCCTCAGAGCAGAGGGTCTGCAGTTGGGGACCCCCCCTTGGAGGTTCCCTCGGATCTGGACCCAGTCTAAGGAAACTTTCCAGGACTGAGAGCACCCACCGTCCCCTACTGGTGAGGGAGACTTCTGATTATATCCTTGAGAGAGCCCTTTCCCCACCGTGGGTGAGTGATTTGCTGAGTACCCTTGAGGGAGAGGTTTCCTCCTTTCAGTGAATGAGCGTGTGCACATTTTGGAGTGTATTTCTAGAGGAATAGTCGCGAATTCCTAAATTCAGTTGTGTAGGGATAATTCCCAACTTGCATCTAAATCTGTAATACACTTTGTCTGCCAGAGTGCGTGGTAGTTTTTGGATTATAATAAATGTTGATTTTTTGTAGCAACCTTTTCTGTCCGTGTGTCTCTGCAACACTGATACACAGCCATATCCTAACTACAAGTACAGAATAATCTGGAGTTTCATCCTTACACAGTAAACATGGCTTAAATTTCATAGTTCTTACAACCTGAGGGATTTAGATTTTCGTTTTGATTAAAGTGCTATATTTTCAGAAGAAAAAAATTCTATTGCATTCAAGGAATTACTTACCTTGAAGCTAATTTCATTTCATTATTTCTTTATTTAATTATTTAATTCCACAATTTTTTTCCCTTTTTACATTTGAAATTTTCACCAGACAGTACATTAAAAATTTTATATGATTTATGATAACATTTTAAGTTATATCTTTCTATTATCTTTTAGTAAAAATACAACAAAAGCAAAACAAAAATATATCTTTACCTGTTAAGATACTGAATAAAATTACCTTCCTTATAGAAATAAGCTATAATCTCTAGCAGTAGGATCCTCGTCTATTTTTTTTTCTTTGCTATTTTAACACTTTCTAATCTTTATATACCGTAAGCAAAAAAAGAAACAAAGGTTTCAGAAGAAAGCACCCAGAAACTGCCTGTTACCCAAGTTTACAGGTTAATCTTGTTGTATTCCTTCTATGATAAAAGATACATTTCCCTTGCGTCTCTCATGACACAAAGTATTAGGCAACCTGAGTATTTGTCCACTAAAAGAATCTCCTTCCCTCAATCTTGACTAAATCTAGTTTTAGGAGACTAGCCTACAGCAGGTTTACATTAGATAACATTAACCTTCCTCTTCCCTCCATTTCTGATCTGAGGAACCTTTTGCTGGACATTCCCCTCCTTTACATAACTGTAATTTATTTCTTACTTTTAAAAGACAAGTTTGTGTTTGTGGAAGCAAGATTTTAAATGCCCTCTTCCCAGCTGCTGTTGCACTGTAACACACCAGACACCACGAACTTCCGCTTCCTTTGAAATATGGAAGCAGTCAAAGCAGAGGTAAAAAATGGACTGCAATTTCATGAGAACTGTAGTCCCTGAAAGGATGGGCACCACTCAGACCTTTTTCAGCATTACATGACAAGGTGACTCATGACAATAATTCTTGCCCATTCTTTTCCCAGAGCAAAAAGGTTCAACACTAATCAATGCTTCACATTTATTTGATGTCTTGAAACATCTCATTCCAATATAAGAGTTAGGATTTTCTTTTTCTTGTTGCACTTTGTCTCATCTGAATTTATCATTGTAATAACTTATGACTGTATTTATCCTAATTTATTATCAGGCTCTCATCATCTTCTTCATTGTGACCACTGGCAGAGTTTGACAGTAATAGACTTCTTGTAGTGATACTTCAGGACATGAACATCATCACCATGACCGGAAATGACAGCAATAATTTGCTTCTACACTAGTCAGTGAAAGGGGGCCGGTTAGCTCAGTCAGTTGAGTATGTTGCTAACCACACCAAGGTCGCGGGTTCGATTCCCATTCGGTCCCCATGTGTTGCCTGATCTAGTCAACAGGTGGTGTCCCTGGCGACAGGGAGGCTGGATTAAAATGATCTCTAAGGTCCCTTCCAGCCTAGGCCATTCCATGATTCTATGCTACACTCATTTTACCTGTGACTGATCAGGATCTTGATCAGGACCTACAGAGAGAATCTGAAATGAGGATGTTCCTAACTATCCTCAATAGAAACTAGTCTGATCCAACACTGTATTTCTGCTACATGTACTTTAATATGTGTGCACAAAAAAAAGTATTGCCCCAAGAAGACTCTTCACCGCTCATAAATTTTCCAAATAATCAGGACTTGTTAGTTGTGCTAACTGTTGTCAGCAAAGGGTGGAGGTGACTTTCTAGCGGTACTCTAACATGTCTTCAGAAAGAAGAGCATTGTTTTAGAGAAAAAGAAAATAGATAAATTGCTTAGGAATAACCTGTTATCCAGGATTGGCATAACAGCCCAGTAAGGAAAAGCGTCATAAGGAAATGGCACAGTCTACTTGATTCTGTGCTCTACTCACTAGCTATAGACTGGCCTGGGATTTTTGAGTGGCAATATGTGAAGAGGCAGGTGAAACTGCAAGTCTGTAAGTCTCATGTAAATGAGAACGTGATGTCTAGTGGTGTATTCCAACAATGGGTAAAATATGACATTTTAAAAAAACATTTCCTACAAAATTAAACTAATTATATCACAATGGACATGGAAAGAGATGAACACAGCACAATAATCACATACTAAACAGCACTGAATTTTCTTATACAAGCTGTAAACATGTTTATTTATTATAAAGTTTCATATTAGGGTATTATAAATAACTCTGCATTATTAAAATACATATATAGTCTCCATAGGAACTGTGTCTGTTTTAGGTGTATTATAAATGTCAATGTGTTCCCTCACAGTCCCAACTGATTGCTATGTACAGATATTTTGTACAGGCTTTTTGAGTTTTTATAGATCCTTACATGTAGCAATCATTGCTAGTGGGAGTTTATGTGTTTACCTGAAGTCAAAAATACTGGAAAAAAAATGAAAATGTTTTAGAAACTGCTCCTTCTAAAAATGTTGACCTAGAAATGACTAAGACAGTTAGAAAATAAATCATAAAAAGGTACTCATCCAATTTCCCTTCCTTTTATTAGCAGAAAACTGGAGAACTAGATGCTAGCTTTGGTGAACTGATTGCAGATGGTAGCATCTCAGACTAAACGTAAGAAATGATTAAATAATCTATTCTCTTTGTGTAATTTGTCTACCAATTTGATTTCTAGTGATTTTGTAAGAAGTAAGAAATATCTACACTGTTATAGCTATCGTATCTTTTTTAAAAAAAAAAATGCAGAGAAATGCATAACATCCTATAACCTGGACAGACAATCATACTGGATATTATAATAAAAAAGACTTTAATACGTGCATCATTTTGTGTCTAGCATTCTCATGCATAGCAATTGTGTCTCTATGTGGACGGCTTGTTTAAGAGTTGGAGGTGTCGTTACTGCAGCAATAATCCCAAAGCACTGCGGGAACGGGTTTTCAGCACCTGTCTCCTTATTCCCCTGGCAGTCCCCGAGGGGCAAGGAGAATAGAAGGGACAAGGGAGGATTAATTCTCTGCCATGTTGTTTCACCTGTTTTTGCTTACATATTTTTCAAGGAGGCACGATCTAACAACTTCCCACTGCCTATAATAAATGGAGATTAGTGAATGGCTTCAAGGAATAAAATTGTCCTTTCTCATCTACACTAACACCCACAGGCTTGGGGGCCCTACCATTGCCCTTTAAGAAAGCAAGAGTACAAACTCAGAACTCAGTCAAAGGTGATGAGTACCTGATAATCAAACTGTGGCTGCCCAATGGGAAGAAATGTGGAATCAGTCAATTTAATATCTTTGCTGGTAAGAAACTTTTCACTACAGATTGCTAGTACCAACCGTAGCACTGTTTAAGACTGTCATAACGGAGACCTTGGCAGGACTCCAGTCCCATAGAACACTAAATATAAGGCTTGCGTCAGAAAACTAAGAAAATTATCAGAATATTAAACTAATATCGTATTTCCCCTTCTAAATCTGTCAGTAATCATTATAGTAAAAATTAGTCATATTTCTTTTCCAGACAGCTATGAACACACGAATCTTCTTTTTAAAAATTCTAACTCTGAGCCATTTTATAATTGCACTAAGACACTCCAAGGCATATGTCACTGTGCCTCTGAGATGTGTGTTATCTCACAGTAACACACACCTTGTCATGTATTATTTATCACAATAAAGTGTCTTGTAATTTCCATTAACAGTTAGATGTCTAGCTTTAAGAAATGGGGAGATACTTTATTTTAACTGTTTCATTGGTAAAACATCTTTCAAACTTTTTGTGCAGATACAAACTCCAGGATATTGGCAACAGAGTGTGCCATTTTCACTGGGGAGAAAAAAAAAAAAGGAAATTCTTCTCCCACCTGGAAATCACAACAAATTTCCCCATTCTCTATGTGAATCCTGTTAACCTTTCCACTGTCTTCATATGCTGTGCTGTCCCCCGGGTCTTATTCTCTTCTTTTGCATGTGACATGACAGATGCAACGCGTGCTGTATGACTACTGCCTAACTGTAAACCAAGATTCACCTGGAGAAAAGCAGATGGGTGAGAGTAACTAAGGGGCTGAACCTCTACTGTATTTGTGACTAGGCTCTTGACCTTCAGCAATTGCAAAAGGTACTCCAAGTCTGCATTGCCTATAAATTAAGCAGTGCCAAGAAAGGTACCTCAGCACTCAGTTATTTCTACTAGTCATTTATAGTCTTACAGTGCTGGGAAGTCTTCTGGTCTGATGCTGGCTGGCTTTGTTCTCCCAAAAAAGAGTAAGGCACTATTGCAGAGTGGGAAGGTCCTGAGGAGTGGCTGCAAGGAGCTGTATTGCTATAGCCACCCCCTGGGAACCAGCAAAAGCATAGTGGCACAGGAGAGGATTGTACAATGCCGGGGGGTCTTAGTGAATGGTCTCAACCCATGTTGATTTGGCTGTCCTTTCTGATTTTTACTCATTGAGTTACAAACAAAAGCAAGCAGTCTGAGTCATATATAGGGAAACTTAAATACATGTTTAGGATTTATGAAAGTTTTGTATGTTGACTCCATTTCTAAAAGTTACATAAAATATTTTGACAAATGTCCATACTAAAGTTCATTGGATCTCCTCTGATGCTATAGAAGGCTTTCAAAGTTTCTGAGTTAAAATCAGATGAATGAATGAGCAAGGAAAAATTCCTCTGACATCTCCTCATATATTTTTTTTTTGCCTACTTACCTGCTCTGTAGTTTCATTTTGGGAAATGAAAATCCTATTACATTAATTTTAAGCTGCACATCATGAAGTTAAAAAGAAATTAAAATCTGAGATTATAGTTTAGTTCAAATTTCTGCTAAAAGAAATTACCTTTAGTTAAATTGAGTGAGCAGTCCTAAAACAAAGGGTTTTGATTCTTTTATTTCTGTTTCATATAAACTTGATGAGTTTACATATAATAGTTTACATGGAAGGAGTTTACATTTTCTTAATTTTGACTTATACTTCAGTAAAACACACATACTTGTGAAGCATTTCCCATATATTCTGAAAGAGAGAAAAAAAAAATGGATATAAGAGAAAGAAGACAACAACTAAACCAAAGAATTCACTTTGATTAGGGATTTTAGGTCATCATACAGGTGGATGAAACAAAACAAGAGGGAGATTTAGTATTTTAAGAGATGAATACAAGATAATGTGTCTCAAACATTATTGTAACTGAATTAGAAGATAATTTGAGCTGGAGCCTAGGTACTAAGTGAATGGAAGACCACAGCTCTTTTGGGTAGGGTGGAGTTTTATTTGTGTTTAAAACAATCTTAATTATACTGTCATAGAATACTCTGCAGATTCAAATGGTAATGTTTACATCATCAAAGTAAAAAAGGTTATTCTACTTTTGTTGCTTTTGAAACAGTGCAAAAGAAACCACAAGAAAAAGAGGGACCATACTTAATTGTGGTATAAAAGTTTCCACATGACAAAGTAACTTAATAACTTTAGCTGCTTAATTATATCACCACTGTATGGAAAAGCCTCCTATACAGATAAATTATAGACCATTAGTTTAGTTTTCAGTGCAGAACATCTTCCGTCTTGTATGCAATTAAACAGATTTGTTCTCAGCCAAGCAACCAAAACATGAAGCCATATTCCTGTTTCCAGCAACAGATGTTGTTTGAAAGAGTTACAGGAACAAATATATTCTCAAAATAACTACTAGTCTGTCATATCTCCTCAGTAACCATTTAACTGATAAATAGATTTGGTTTATATACACCAAAGTGTGCCCTCAGATATACAGTCAAAAACTATTTTATGGCAAGAAATATCTCAACCATCTAAATGCTATAAAAGGGATAGAAAATAAACTATTTTAAGTAAACCATATTTGAAAGCTGTCTCATTGGTACTCTTACCACGGTGGCAGATAAACAGTTATATTTTGCAATAACAGTATATAGAATTTAAGATTAGTTGCTCATTCATGAAATTACATCTATGTATATTCTTTACTTATGCAGATGAGATTAAAGAAATAAAAAATTTCCGTTAAAGCCCTAAACCATTCTTTTTGAAGAATACTGTAATGGTATGTTAGTTACTTGAAAATCTTTCATCTTCTTTTGCCAGTTCTCAGAAAGATACATTAAAAGATGAAATATTAGTGACATATGTTAATATTCACACTCTTAAATGTCATCTCTCTTGAAGATTTAAATTCACATAATTCACATAATTTTGGTTTTAAATGACTCAGCTATATTGCATTAAGCATATATATCATGTTGTTTTTTTTCCTTCCCCCGTGAAACACACTTGAATTGAACATTGTTGAATGTTGCTTGTCAGCCCAGGAGTCTGACATTTTCTGATTAACACGTGGGGATGAAGGCACAAATGTGCAAGCTTTCCCTTTAACTTACATAGCTAGGTGATGTCCTTAGAACCTCACTTTTGACAAAAGTTACTCAAAGGTTGTAGATTTTTCTGAAGAATGGTTTCAGTGAAGGCAGTCAAAAACCTGTTGTTTCAAGCAGGCCAGATTTGTGGGTGTGACACAGTATAGGAAGCTTACTATCTATGCAATTTTGAAAGTTTGCCACTGTAAAGAAGGAGGTGAGTAGCGTGCCCATATCCAAAAAATAAATTCAAGTGTGTAGTTAAATTAAACTTATTTATGGAATATAAGCTCTTCCAAATTTAAAGGTTCGGTATCGGTTGAGGAAAAGGTCAAGCTCAAGCACTAGCCTTTGACAAAAGAATGATAATCCAGATTATCATACACTCACCTCAATCAAGACGGGGGTTCCCATTCTCATCTGATTGTCCTCACTAGGGTACCTTAAACAAGCAGGAAGTCCCATTCTCGCTTGGTCAATCTTGCCAGGGGTACCTTAACCAAACAAGGATTCCTGTTTTCGCCTGTTCGACCTTGCTAGGGGTCCCCTAGACCAAGGAGGAGCCTTTACAACCTCAGAACCGCCATGAGGTAACTCCAAAATGCCTGTGGCTAGAACCCCGTTTTAAAGACTAGTCAATGATGACTGTGGTCAATCATAGCCATTTCGGCTTCTCATTGGCTGCTAGCCAACTTCCTGGGTGTAACCGAGCCCGGACCAGCCTACATCCCATTCCCAGGCTGAGACAAGTCCGGACTAGTCCAGGTCGCAAATTCCCAGAAATCTGCCTAGCAACAGCTTAGCTGGGGGGAGGAAACACCTGCCACAGCCACATTTTAGAAAGCCAGACTTCATTTCACAGAATCACAGAACTATTGAGGCTGGAAAAGACCTCTGAGACCATCAAGTCCAGCCTATGACGCAACATCACCACATCAGCCAGACCATGGCACTAAGGGCCACACCAGTCTTTTCCTTAAACACCTACAGGGACGGTGACACCACCCCTTCCCTGGGCAGTTCGTTCCACTGTCTGACCATCCTCTCAGTGAGGAAGTGCTTCCTGAGATGCAACCTAAACCTCCCCTGACACAGTTTCAGGCTGTGCCCTCTCATCCTGTCACTGGTTGCCCGGTAGAAGAGTCCAAACCCCACCTGACTACATCCTCCCTTCAGGTAGTTGTAGAGAGTGAAAAGGATGCCCCTGAGTCTCCTCTTCTCCAGGCTAAACACTCCCAGCTCCCTCAGCCTCTCCTCACAGCACTTTCCCTCCAGTCCCTTCCCCAGCCTCATAGCTCTCCTCTGGACCCGCTCCAGCACCTCAATGTCTTTCTAGAAGTGAGAGGCCCAGAACTGCAAGTCTACCCCCTGGATTAGCTACAGGTCATTATGGAAAATGTGTGACAACTAAGGAGTCGGATGAAGGGAGGGAATGAGCTCATTAAGCTTCTAAACTAACTGTCCTTAAGGAGAAACAAAAGCAATTTAATATTTTTGGATTTCGCATAGGATATTTTGTTTCAATTCATTGGTGAAGGATGCTTAAGTTTGCTATGAATTAGTATAAAAATTAACATTTCACTTTTAGTTTCTTAATCTTTCAATGTCATATAGAATAAATTTTCTATCAAAAAATAGGAACATTTTAGGACAAAAGAAAACAAATGTCCAAACTGCCCATCAAGAGGCAGGATAAAATAAATTTCTATAATTTTTTGCAGAAATTCCCTGAAATATATATTAACTCAATGAGCTTGCCTTTTAAAGTTACTTTCCCATTTAAGAATCAAATTTATCTTATGAAAGGTCTGAAATATATTTGTATAAATTTTGTGCGTAGGACAGGATTCTTCCTGAAATCTTACTTTCCACAGACAGCGTCTCCAGTGATACATGTAAACCACTCAGGCAGAAAAAAAACACACCAACCCTCTCTTTCAATTAATCTTCTTGTTCTTCAACTACGATTATATATGCAGCAATATTTGAATATTTTTGTCTGTATAGAGTATCTGAGGGAATAGAGAAAACATGTTTTGCTTTCACAGATTGATATAAGAAGAGGAGGAATTTGAGCACGGCCTCAGAAAATATATAGTTTCTTAGTCTTAATTACCCCTCAGTGTATCCTGGAAAAGGGCTAATGTTAACTGTATTGTGCAAATAAGGCAGCTATGCATTTTAAAGAGGCTGTGAAAGATATATTTTCATACTGCTTTAAGGACAAATGTAATAAAAATGTCATAAAATTGGTTGAAAGTAAAAAAAAAATAAGTATGCAAATATTGACCTCTGTTTCGTGAGTTGGAACTGCTATGAAAACAGGATTTTCTGGTCTTAATGAAAACTTCACAACTAAGAGGAGGATTCAAAGATGATTGAAAATAAAAATAAGATGAATGTACACGAACTCCAGTACATGTCAAGATATCTAGTACAAATCAGGATGCTGGTTATTAATGGAGAAACAACTTTGCATTTTATAAATGAACTAAGGAACACTGTTTTCTGAATCCTGATTTACACTAATTCAAAAGGCTGTATGCTATGTACAAGGTTAAAACAACAATCTATTCTTCCATTACATATGTTTCAGCCCTATTGCTACACGCTATAATATCATCAGATGGCGATTTGAAGGAGATGATGTCTTGTTGTAAAGCTTTCTAGACAGTTTTCAAATATTCACTTTATCCAGTAGACAGA
>NW_009693997.1:101283-112944 GCF_000703405.1 Apaloderma vittatum | reverse complement strand
TCCCTACAGATGGAAAACAAAATTCCAATTTGAGAAAAAAGTATGCAGACAGAAACTATTCATTATTGACAAATGTGAATAGTTGGATCTCCTCCTAGGTTTGCACCTGAAAGTGGATGACTTTTGTGACCTTTTTACATTTCGTTATAATGAAATTTTGAGTTCATAACAGTGTGACTGGAGACACTTGACAATTGTAATACACTCTGTGAGTGAAAGGTAGTTAAGAAATACGTCTGGAGGAAAAGAATTTGGTTGGCCTTTTGTTCAGTTTGAAATTACCATAGTTCCCATCAAGGATTTATCTATAAAGAAGAGGACATTTAGCCATACACTTTCTCAAAATTAAAGTTTCCCCTCAGGGATAGTTTTCTTGATATTGTAGTTTGAGGTCTCGATAGAAGAATCTGCTGAGGAACCCTGTGGCATATTTCTAGGAGATAATGATGAAGAATGTTTTCTTTTTTAAGCCTGAGAGCAACAGCAGAAAAACAGTCAAGTTTGTTTCAGCTCTGATATATTTTATCGATTTACAGATAATATAATTGTTAAGGAAAGATCTTTTATGCTATCTTATACATATATCTCTTCCACATGTTTTCAGACAAACAATCGGATCTTAATCCTTTAAGGAAATATGCCCTCGGGTCATGGCATTTCAAAGCTCAGCTTGCTACAGACTCTTTTTGAATACAACCCTAGAGAGCAACAGGTAAGGAAGTTACTGAGACCCGGTAATCCTACTGATTTGATTTTATGAAATCACATATCTTGCCTACTGGCAGTACACTTTGTAACATCCATCCTGTATCACACTTCAACTCATAAGATATCGGCTTAAAAGTGCATTTTGAAGTAAATACTTTAAAGAAAATCCTGGGTGGTGAAATCAAAACACTCTTTAAAATAGTATTTCTAAAATAATTATTCTGATTTAACCTGTTGTAAAATAATAAAGGTCCTTTGTAAGAGAAAGGATCTTACTGTTGTAGGAAATTATTTAGTTTATTGCATAGATGTTCCGTAATTATTCATTCTAACAATGGATTTAATAGATCAGTAAGTTAGCACAAGTGACAGTATTGGCATGGGAAATATAACATCCTTGCATGACATTTCAAATATCTGAGAAACTCTGAGAAGAAGATACTGCACAGCTAGGGCCACAAAAACGATCAAAGGGCTTGAGCATCTCTCCTGTGAAGACAAGCTGAGAGAGTTGAGGTTGTTCAGCCTGGAGAAGAGAAGGTTCTGGGGAGATCATATAGCGGCCCGCCAGTACCTGAAAGGGACTACAGAAAAGCTGGGGAGAGACTGTTCACAAGGGCCTGTAGGGATAGGACAAGGGACAAGGTAGAGCACTATGTATTCTAGCTGTGCTTCTGTGCAAACTCTGTCTTCCCAGAGTGGTTCTTCCTAAAGAGCTTTCCAAGAAAAAAACTCATCTAAAAATTTATGCAGTGGTTTCAGGCTTTTTGTTTTGTTTTGTTTCTTCTTTGCAAATAAGTTTTAGTTGAATGATTAAGCTAGTATAAGGATACTCTTGTAGTAGGAAGGACCTTGAGGTTATGCATGGGTGTAAATTGTGAAAGCACTAAAGATGAAAGTCAAGGATACTGATTCTAGATGTACTTTCTGTTTGTTTAGGAAGAGCTGAAAGTAGTTGAAAATTTAGAAATCTAAGATCTATTGTCACACTTGTAATCTCGAAGGTTTTATTTTTTTGTTCAACTAATTTCCATATTTCTTTTTTTTTTTTTGACAAGTAGTAAATACCAAACTATATTTTACTCCTTTGTAGGAAAAATGGTATATATTTTTCATATAGACAAAAGTGATACTTCTCCACAGTTATGACAGTAGCAAAATCAGAATCACAGAATCAGTAGCAAAATCAGAATACCTTTCACTATAGCA
The DNA here is from genome assembly GCF_000703405.1 of Apaloderma vittatum. Classification (NCBI taxonomy): domain Eukaryota; kingdom Metazoa; phylum Chordata; class Aves; order Trogoniformes; family Trogonidae; genus Apaloderma; species Apaloderma vittatum. Next base: position 111,027 of record NW_009693997.1, on the reverse strand, counting down.
GGTAAATTATTTTGAAAAATTAGTCACAATTTCACTGCACAAGAAGAAGAATTTTACTTTCTTATAAACTTAAGAGCAGTTTCTCAAGTTTTGAGAAGATTTCCTCATCCTCTTTTAAAAAGAGAAAAGTAATTGTATTATTTGTTTTCAATGATATAAATTAAGATGTTGCAAGGCAGAGAAAGATCTGAGGTATTTCTCCAATCTCAAAGGTCTCTAATTAAAATATTGATGAAGCCATTTATGAAGCTATTGTGAGCATGTTACTGTAATTACAAAAAGTACATAACATCTCAAAATTATGACACTCTGAGTCAATTATATGCAATTAATCAACTTTTTACTGTTTATTTGCAATCAATAAATGCCTGCACTATGTCAGAAAATGTGTATTAACTTAACTAAAAGCAATGCTGCCACCCAAGTGCAAACCCTCATAAAAGGATATTGAAGCAAGCTCAATAGTCCTTAACTCAATCAGGTTAAAGCTATACAACTGAATTTATTTGTTTCAGGCATTTACATTAATGCAGCAACATCATTTTGCATGATCATAATATGATCAGTTTTAAAATTGACGGTGTATTTTACCAAATGCAGAAACTGAAACTGTCATACATAATAAATTTATCAGAGAAAACTGTAAAACTAACTAGTGAAATTTACTGATAGATTATGTGATTGCATAATGTGGATTTGTTAAAGCAAGAAATGGCGTTGTCATTGATGAATGCTAGAAACACATGTAGCTATGTAAGATTACTTGGTTTTCATTACTCAAAGTCAAATTTGGATATTGTTTGTGGCCATTGAGAGTTGGGATTGACATTTTTGTGTATCTGTGTGTGGTGGTTTGGCCCTGGCCAGAGGCCAGGAGCTCACCAAAGCCGCTCTATCACTCCCCTTTTAGATGGACAGGGGAGAGGGAAGATGTAAAAAGAGGCCCGTGGGTTAAGATAAAAAAGCAGTTTAATAAAGCAATAGCAAATACCTCGCGTGGAAGCAAAGCAAAACAAAGATTATTCTCTACTTCCCATCAGCAGGCAATGTCCGGCCACTTTTGCAGGAAGCAGGGCTCCAGTACGCGTAGCGGTTGCTCGGGAGGACAAACACAAAACAGTGAATGCCCACCCACTTCCCTCTTCCTTCTCCCTTTTATGTCTGAGCTGACGTCATATGGTATGGAATACCCCTTTGGTCAGTTTGGGTCAGCTGGCCCGGCTGTATCCCCTCCCAAGATGTTGCCCACCCCCAGTCTACTGTTGGGGTAAATGTTGGAAAAAAAAAACCAAAACCACAGCCTTGGTGCTGTGTGAGCACTGCTCAGCAGTAGCAAAAACACTGGGGTGCTATCAACACCCTCCTAGCTACCACTCCAAGGAGAAAAACAAAAACAACCAGCACTGAGAAAGCTGCTATGGGAAGATTGACTCCACCTCAGCCTGACCCAATACACTGTGAAATATAGAACAATTAATTTAGTTCTCCTACAGAGAATACATGAGAGTTTGCATAGATAGCAAAATAAAAAATCCATTAAGAGACAATGGTTCTTAATAGACAGAACCTTTCCAAATAATTATGTATCTACCACTTCAGCTAGGAGGTGTGTTGACGAGGAGGAATTGAGCCCTCTTCATCTTGCTTACCTTGGAGGAACAGTTCTAAGAACAGGGAAATGAACATACTGAAAACTAATTGTGGGAAGCTTATGTCATTCTAGAAGTATTAGTATCGGGAAATTACTGGTGTAAGTATCAAGTGAAACAAATCAAAATTACACAGTTCATGACAATAAAGACCTGAGCGCTCAGCTCCATGTTAGTGAGTTTAAACACCTAAATTCACTATGAAGTTCTCACTCGCTTTAAGTAGCAGAGTGTGGAAGATCAAGGTAAAATCTATTTTGAGGGTATAAAGTTAATTTGACTCTATTTTCAAGCACAAGAAATAAAAGGTATGTAAATATCTAAACTTGAAACATTCTCTACCCAAATATGGTTCTACATCAGAAAACCTGCAGCTTCAGGTGTATAAAAGAAACAAACCAAAAAAGTACATACAAACATCTCATGAGTTTACAAGAAGGAATAGGAAATGGTGGGATTGTTTCAGAAATATGAAGCAGACTCTGAACTACCTCTTTCAGCTGGATACATTTTCTACAGTTATTACTAATAGTGCAGAACACGCTCATCACAACACTGTTCAGTGTTACTTTGAAAATATGGATGATACTTGGGACAGTTGATAGAATGTCATGCTTTATTGTGAATCTTATTTAAATTTTTCTTTATTTTAGTAAAGATCATTTAAGCATCTTAAAATTATAAAATTGCACTTACATTTCATCAGAATTATTGATACCCAAAGGAACAGAGGTTGTCTCTTATGTCTAGCTTCTATAAATATTGTTTTACCTAATTATATTTCACAAATAGATAAACAACAAAATACAATAAATGATCTATGTTAGAAAAGGAGCAGTTAATCAGCTTATCATACAATAATCCTTATTCATTATATGTGATCACTCAAACACTAAAACAAAAGCAAAAAATGGGATATAGCCATGAAGAACTTTATTGCGTTTATATATATCTGTGAATAAAAATTGATCTCACAAAAACCCATTCCAGATTATATAAGTAATAAGTAAAAAATACTGAACTAAAAAAGCTGAGCAGTGCATTTCCATTTCCACTGAATCTAACACAAAAAGATCATCTGCAGAAAACCAGATAAACATTTAAAATACTAATTGTTATGTAAAAATATTTATTGTGAAGATACAGTCAGAAAACTGGAGATAAGTTTGTCTGTGGAGTGTTCAAAATTTAAATGTAAATTTAATCAGGTCTTATAGGTAGAAAAAAGCTTAAATTGTGAATAATCTCAGGCAGCAATAATTGAATGTAGATGTGTGTGTGTGTGTAGTGGATGAATGTCCAATAACTGAAGTTTTGTACAGGCTAGTGGCTAATTGTGGTAACACTCAGAACACAAAGATGTGTTACATTGTGAATCATTTAGGTAATATAGAGTCATGAGACAGAATCACAAGTTTGTAGCCTTATCACCTGGGGTTTTTTTAGTTCTGCACTCAGCATTTTTAGACTGAGAAGAGTGGTTCCTTCAGCATCTGTGAAAAACTGCTGGTGCCCTACCAGAGGGTTTTCAAAAAGTAGAATTGGTCTCAGAAAGATGAAAGTGAAGCCCCTGCATGGAGAAAAGGTCCTGGAAGTGGGGAAACATCCTGGAGATGAGGGAGATGAACAGAGATCAGAGCTGAGAGGGCCAGGACTCAAGGCTGCTAATGCCTGAGGTGGGTCACGGCAAGCAGTGGTACCGCAGAAACAAACACACATTTCTGGTTTGCTGTCCTGAAGCAGTTTTCACCTCCCACCTCAGGGAAGCTGAGCGGAGATAGTACTGAAGTGATCATGTGAGATGATCAGGTAGAGCAAATCCTCTGTTCGACCTCAATATCCACATCAGCTGCAGGTTGCCATCCACTCTGTCTTGGCCATGACAGATTCTTACTTTTCAGATTCTGTTCATGGAGATAATAACCTGATTCCATATGGTTTTGATATGCTTAATGGATGCTCTTGTGATCAACAGATACACAATAGATACGCAAGCACCCACTGTACTTTTGATCTTTTTGCTCAAAATGAACTAAAAGGAGTCATATAATTTCATTTCCATCATTATCTTTAGAATGATAGTTACAGGTACTATAAACAGCTTTTTTGGCTTCATATAATTGTCCTAAATTTATTAGGTTTTATAGACTTCAGTGTAAAATCTCTTTTTGTGTTTGTAGTCTTGTGTTAAGTTCATAGTTCCTCTAAACTCATACTTTTTTTTTTAATCACTTCTGAGGATTTCAAAACTGATATAATCTTTTGGTAGAGGTAGAAGAAACTGGATCGGAAGTCCAAAGTCGTCTTCTGTGACTTCTCAATAACAGCCTAATCTTTTGCTAGAAGTGGGATATTAATAGAAAAAAAATCATCTTTATCTGATTTTTTTCCATGCTTACACAGCCCAGAAATTATTTGCCTCAGAAAGAATATTGCTTTTGACTGACTTTTGGTTTTGTGCTAGCATTGACCATGGTATTAATACACAACAGTCATCAGTCTTTCAAGGAAGTCTGTAAATTAGGCCTCAAATTTAAAATAGGAGAAAAATATTTGTTAAAACAGCCCTTGATAAGGGCAAACACTGTTTTTGCCAGGTGTGTTTGATAAATCCCATGCCAGAACATGGAATACTAAGAGTCCTCACATATTTAATTTCCCCTTATCACTAGAGAATTCAAACTGCTTTGTCATTTTCATTTTCACACTTTTTAATTGCTTTTGTTCTGAATCTTGTCCTTTCCACTTTCTCCAGTCCCTTGGAGTGTATTATTGGTCTGTGTCAAATCTGTCTTGGAATCTGAGAGATAATAAAAGGGAAAATCACATAAGAGGAACTTCAGCAACAACTTCTGGGAGAGATTCTGTTTAAATAGGCTGTATAGACTTTCAGGATGTCATCAGAATCAAAAGTAGAAAAGGAAATGTACTAATCCTAAGATTGTGGCTAGTCAGTAGAACAAATGAATTTTTCTTAATATATAAAGGCAGCTCAGGGTACGAGCAAAGAAGAGCCAGACTATTGAGCTAAAGGATCTGCGTGATCAGGCAAAGGAACTCTAGAATGTTATCAGACAGATACTAGGAGTGATAGAAGCCAAAATTACTTTAAAAGACTCAAAATGACAATATTCTCATTTTTGGTGTCACCATGCCCTTCATTTAAGAAAACATTTTTTTTAATTATTTCTCTTTATTTTTTCCTTCACTTTGTAATAGTGTTTCCAACCTTCTCTATTGTCTCAGCTCCATTACAGAGATAAAAGGCACAACTACTAATATCTTGTGTTGACATGTAACACATGTATTTTAATAATTCTACAATGCTGTTTTTACCCATCAGCAGCTTTCTAATTCCACATTTCAGAATCTTTGAGCGACCAAGTATTCTGTATATCCAAAACTTCCAGTACTGCAGGTTGTCTCACGTAGAATTTACCACAAAGTTTTATAGGGTACCTGATATAGGCTGTTGGATTGATATTTAGTGTTCAGATCTGGAAATTCTGATATAGATTTTTATAGCTTTAATCAATGTGCTAGAAGTCAGTGCCTATGGATGACCCAAGGCATAGGGACTGCTTTTTTTTCACTAACATTTTCACTAACATCAAATGATCGTTCTTGAAGAAATTACCAAATATGCTAGAGGTAGGAATTACCAGAGAATACACACTTCTCTCCTCCATAGGATTTCTGTGATGTATAGACCATAAAGTAAGGTATGGAAGAAAATCAAATTTATATTTTACAATTGGGGATCACCAAAAATATAGGTTCGAATATTTACAGTGATATTGCTATATGAAGCAGTACAGATATTGTAAGTTAAATAAAAAGATAAAGCAAAATTAATCGTTCTACAACAGGCTTTCTAAGCATCCTGTGTAGATGTTATCTACTTAGCAAAATGGAAAGTTACTTAGGAGTTTTGCTTTTGTGTTTCTAACCACTTAGACACAGGCTGTTTGGTCCGCTATTTAGAAAAACGCTCCCTGCAGAGTATCAGTGAAAAGCATATGTTCAATAAAAGATGGTTTTTACAAGAAATATCTACTTTTTCACTTAGAAGTTCTTACTAAGGAAACAAAAAGATAAAAAGAAAACTTAGTATTGAATTTTAAAAACGCTTTAAAGTTACCCTGTGAGCAAATATAAACATGCAATTCTTTGTGGAAAGCCTGCACTGATAGTTATATTCCTTATAAATAAGCATGTTTATTTCAATTTACTGTAACCAGTCAAAACACAAATATTAAAGTGTAATGTTATGTTTGCTAGCCAAACTTACCCAGCTGGGAACGATGACTCTAAGGACAGCCTTGGGCCATCACTGGTTCATAATGGACACTACATAAGTAGGTGGGTTTAAGCCTCACAGACGTTCCTCTTAGCTGCAGTTCCTTTGCTGGGTTCCTGAGGCACGCAGACAAGTAGAGGCTGGTATTTCTCTTTGTGTCCATGTGTATGGATGGATAGATCAAGTTGTTTTTACATTGGGAAATAAATGAAACAGATTACAGTAACACTAATGCATTTTAGTCGAGTACCAACACTGGACATTAATCAAAATTAGAACGCAGACTTTGATACCGGAAAACTATTCTCTATCACCAGGCGCTGTAGTAGAGCACTCTCTGTCTCCATTTGACATGAGATTTTAATGACAACTAATCTCTAATGACAACTTGCACTTTTTACGACTTAGCGGCTTTTACCAACTTATTCTCACAGGCAATTCCTATTAAATATAACTACCCTTAAAAAATTTGTCCTTTATTTCCGTGACTCATAATTTAGAAGTTTCACAATTTATATTACAAAGGCTTATTGTTCGACTGCTGAAATTCAGCAATTTATTTATATCCTGGGATATATCAAGAGCATTATACCTGTCATCATCCTTTCATTTTTTAAATGCATAAAATGCAAAACAAAGGCTTTACATAGCACATAACTGCATAACAGCACATAAATTAAATGAGAAAATGTAAAAAAAAAAAAATTAAAAAGTAGAGAAACTCTATGAATTTTAAAAGATATTTTTATATAATATTTTTTTTTAAAAAATTGTTCCTTTCTTCTTCCCAGTATTTCTGAGGAGCATTAAAAGTGATAAGAAGAGAAAGGCATTTGTTTCCTGGCAATTACATATAGGTCATCAGAGGTTGGTAGGTTGTAAAGAATCTTTAGCTGTGAAGTGACTTTTGGCTCAGTGACTGAGGGTAAAACATATGTCTCATACATTTTGTGTACCTTCTGTCATGTTTTTACACTTTCAGAAAAGACATAGGCATGGACAAAATCATGATATCCACAAATCCAGACAACTGCCTATATTTTCAGCAGCAGCAGAGCTTGCTTTTATTTTCAGCTCTGATCTGGCCAATGCGCTATTTACATGACTCACCTCTTTGGTGAGCATTTAGTTAATGACTGTTCTTCTGGTCCTTTTTTTTTCTTTTCACAAAGCTGGTAATTGAGACCAACCAGTTTGGCAGCTCATGCATTTTCAAAAGCAGTGGAGGAAAAGGAGCCTTTGTGGGTCTCATGTTCAATATTAATACCTGCATTTACACATCTGAATGCAGGTGCAAAACTTTCTGTTATGATGCTGTTGCAATTGATAATGATCTAGAATTAGGTTTTTCATCTTTTTTTTTTTTCTGACATACTATAACTGGTCTTGTGACAACATGCCTAGTTGTGTCCTGCTATGATTTTTGAGTTTAAAAAATAATTGAACATTAGAAACAGCAGGATTCAAGCTTATAATTAAAAGACTCACTGAAATTGTTTCTAGAACTATCTGGCTTTAAATCCTGGAATTAAGATGACTAGCAGTCACCTACAAGACCTCTTTTTCCAATTCAGGTTCACATTTTAGCATTTCTAATGCTGTTGAACTCCCTCTTAGCTGCACATAACAAACTATGTCATTGAAAAATAAATCGGCATCTTTTGAATAATTGAAAGCTTATGGCCAGGGTAAATTTTGCTTTGAAAATTTTAGGAAAAGAGGGACTGCTTTTAGCTTTTCACCATTCCCCGTCCCCGCCCCCAAATTTGGGGTTTCTGTTAATTTTCTAAAAAACATTTTGCCTCAACTGGTTATACCATTTTTCTGACCAAAGACATCAAACATTTTTGCACTTTTCTCACCAACATAACATCTCTGAAGGGATATAGATGCATACTTGCTGTTTGGGAAGAAAAAAAAACGTAAAAAACCCACAGTCTCCTAGCAAAAGTCTTTCAAAGTAACCTGTTTTACATCACTTCACATTTCCAGTTTTTTCTTCTGCAGGTAATAAAGTCTTAAAAAGCATTTTGAAAAGATGGTGCATCCAGATAAAAAAAAATCGATAGTTCCTTCAAATCACAGACTGTTAGGCCAAGACATTTCCCGAGAACAAAATTTATAGTTTTAAACCTTAATTATTTCAATTTTCAGCAGCTAAAATTGTAGGATTCTACTCTAAGGGGAACAAATTTATTTTTACCTACCTATCTTGCATACTTCTGCAGTCATGAAGCCATTTGCTTCTGTTTATTGTTGACCTTTGCGGGGGGAAGGGAGGCAGACAAAAGGAAGAAGTAACATGGTCTGCAAGAAATATGCTCCAGAAAAAACATTTTGATACAGTCCAGTTAGAATAATGACATCATAATCTAGGACTAGGATTCGCAAATGGGACAAGCTAAATTTGTGGTCTAAAACACCAAATATTATACCAGGTCAAGGAAAATGTCGAAAAACCTAGCCTGAAGGTAATTTTTCAGGGTAGGAAACTAAGATTCAAAGTAAGATTAAAGTAAATTTATTGCAGATCTAAGAATGAGGGTTAAACTGAATTAAGAAAGGAAGATAAACAGATTTTGCATAAATCTGTATTTAGCTGAAAAATTTACCTGTGATTGCAAAGATAATGAACAACAGAACAAGAGATGGAAATGTCTCAGTTTTATCACAGGCAGGATATTTTTGTGAATACATAATTTCTTATGATCATAAAGAATTCTCATGCTTTTTTGAATGGACACTGTGATAGACAAGAACTTGAAAATTACCTAACTTAAGGCATAAATTACAAATTTTCTGATTTAAGCTTGTATTTGTACAAAAGTGATCATTAATAGATATTCTGGAATATGATTATGCTGCTTCCAGCTGTAAGAGTGACAGGTTTGAGAGCAGTTACTGAGATTGAAGAAGTTAGCACTTCTTCATTCACAGCAAATACAGTGAATGCATTCCTCTATTGTATTGATTTCTTCTAAAGGTGCTGACAAGGACATTGTTTTAATGAGTACAGACATCGTAAAGAAGGCAAACAAATAAAAACTACAAAAAGTTAAAAGAACAGCCTGTTACAGATGCTAATCTACTCAAAGTAAGAGGAAAAAGCCCTCAGAGAATGGAGTACTTTGGAATTCTATGATTTAAAAAAGAATACATAAATAAATAAATACCACTCTCAGTCTTCTTTTGTTAATCATGTTTCCTTTAAATACCAAAAGTATATTCAATGAGTTCTGTCTACACAAAATGAGCCTTATTCTCCTTTAATCTTCTGCATTTTTACTTCTCACACAATGAATAGGAAGACCATTGAGAAGATTTCGACTACACCAAACTTTCCCTCATTATTCATGGAGTAGGTTATAGGCTTGCATTTTTGTCTGGTCTGCATTTTATATGTTCACTTGCAGCAGTGTGCAATGAGAGTCAAGTAAATATGCCTCAGTCAACACCATCCACTTATATCAGAGAAACAATCTACTTGAACAGAATATAAAGAGGCTGGGAAATATAACAGACTTTATATTTACCTGGCAATAATCAGAAAACGAACCAAAATATTAGCTGGTGGCAGATAGACCTTAAATCAGTATGGAAAATTAATTTGTCCAACACGTTAACAACATTTAAGAATGGGGTCATAAATCTTGAGACAACCTTGAATATTGATTCTCATTAGAAAAACACAATTACTTATAGTTATCATTTTATGTATTTAAAACATTTTCTGTATGGCTTTATAATTTTCCAAATACTGCTCCCTAACAAAATTGCCAGTAATTCTCTCACTGG
>NW_009693997.1:89401-101252 GCF_000703405.1 Apaloderma vittatum | reverse complement strand
CAGCAGGAAAAGAACCAGGCTTCCAAGCTGTCAGGCTCACAGTTTCCAGTATCCACTTTTCAGATTTATTCACAATGGGTAATGGTTCACTCCATAGCTTGTAAAAAGTACTTTTTCAGGGAGCTGCTCATGAGAGGGGGATAAAATCTAGACCCCTGAAAAAATAACTATTTTTCTGCCGTATTCTAATGAAAACTGTTTTGTTACATCATTCTGCAGGCAGTGCAATGGAGGGGAGGAAGGGGAAACTATGTGGCTTATTGAATCTATTAAGTGCATAAGATTGTTTTTTATTGTTTTAACTTTTCTGGCAGAGTCCTAGAGTGGTTCATAAATTAACAAGCCAAAGACAAAGTTAAAGACGGATATTGTCCTGTTCTGTTAGTTTTGTAATCGTATGTCATTCTCTAGACAACTTTTACTTTTTTTCCCTGAAAGCTGGGGATTGCCTTCAGCGAACATACAGCTCTCTGAAATAGGGTGGATGTGGAACGACTGCTGAGCACTCCGCTATTATACAGTATGATGTCTATAATAACTTTTTAATGTATTAAATTTTATAGTCTGAATTTAGTTATTGTAGAGGAATTCTTACACACGCACACTCTCGCCATTTAAACAGTCTTCAAATCAATGTGTCTCTTTGAAGTCAGTTTGCTTGTAGGCATTGCTCATCTCAGGGCAGGAGATGGAGGTGGATCAATAGAGCTTTCTCATCAGTCTCCATCTTTTCAGAAAAACACATTGGATTACTCTTCGAATATGGGAAAAGAAAGGATGAATTCATTATTCCTTTAGAACTTTGCCTTGTTGCTCTTTTTCTAATGCAACAGTAAATGATTGTACCACATCATGCAAAAGTAAATTTTCAATTTTGAATTTCACAAAGTGTTTAGATTTGTACAAAGCCAGAAGAAATACTGTCCATTATTTTTGCTCTTACCATGATGCCAGTAACTTAACTATGCAAGTAGCTTCTAGGTTACTTATTCTAGAGATTTCATTGGGATACCTATACAAATGTAGTAAAGCAGAACTGTCTGGGCTTTTTTTTCCTTCCTTCTTAAAACAAAGCAGTAGTCCTAAAACTTAAGGAATATGTCTTATTTCTCGATTTCAGTGTCATAGAACTGAGGAATTCAAGAACAAGCATGACTACAGACAGAGATACCAGAAACAAATTTGAAAATGCTTTTATATTCATAAATCATCCAGTTGATCATTATTGATTCATTCTCAAAATTAGCACAGCATTGGAAGAACCTCACATCTCAAAGTTACTCATAGTAAGAACATTTATCCTTCATCAGCAGCAAAACAACATATGAATTATCCCTGAGTATGTGTTGATATTGACTGAGAGGACTTAAGAGTTAGCATACAAACCTATGAAAGTTTTACTTCTGTGACACTGGGAAAAAAGTTATCAAGCTTTGCGAACTTTCTTCTTGTCTTGAATAAACCTCAGAGAAAACTGTTTTGTTTTTTTTTCTTTATTAAACAAGAGTGTTATGGGTGTTTTAGAGGCTCTGTATCTTCTATGTAGTTTATGTTTCTTCTTCTGACAGCACAAACAATAATATATTACAAAGGCTTATATATTGTAGCCACTAAATACATGTACATATATTTCAGTTAGGAGATTAGAGATTGCTGTGACAGGAGTATTTGGAAGACTGATAAATCAGGCCATTTTCAAACTTCAAGAAAAAATAGATTCATTATTTCATTAACACACTGCATGCTAATGGTTTGCTCCAACACATTAATAATCATTATCACTATGTACTCACTACTTACACAAAACTGTTACTCCTTAACAGTTATGTCAGAAGATAGCAGTGAGCACACCATGTCCCAGAGCTGATGCCGTACAGGTCACAATGATTGCCATGGTCCTTGGTGGTCCTGAGCTAACAAGGTTAAGGTGACCAGGCTAAGAGAGCCCTATGGTGAGATAAACTAGAGAGGAGACTCCTGTCTTTTTCACCCTTCCTCCATCACTGTTGATGTTTTAGCCTTCTCACTCCCCTTTCCTTGCCAAACACTGTTTATCTTGCTTATGATTTTCCCATTCATTCTTCTGGGGTATTTGGCAGGATGCCCTGCCTATTGCCAGTCCCTTCTTGTCTTGTTCTTTGTCTTGCAGCTTCTCGGGTGTCTTCTCCCTTCAGCTATACCTATCCTGCTTAGTCCCATTTGTGGTCACAAAGCTCTTGTATTTACAAAAAATACATATATGTTATTTCTGGCTGTGTCCTCACTTACCTGCTGTTGTTTGTTACACTGTTTTAGTACTCTTGTATTTGAGTTCACAGTAATCCAGTTTTGACTGTATCCTGATTAACAAATTTAGAAATTACAGGTGGTACAAACAGGCTTCTACTTCAGATGCAAGACTGGGGAATTCAACTGGCCATAGTGGAGACTTCAAGGTGCCTTTTGTCCTTGAAACATGTTTAACTTACATTATACATTAAGGTGCCATTACCTATAAAATTGCAAAGATTTTGTGAAACATTTGTCAGTATCTGAAAATATATAGCTCTGTTTTTAAACATTTAGCTCATCAATAATTCCTAATTGTAGAATGCAGTGGAAATTAGAGTTAATTCATGGCCCTGACCACTTCCTAGAAAGGTACCGTGATATATTAGACTACCCAAATAGCATGGACATCAACATTTAGATGAAATTATGCAGTAATTAGTCTATAAGCACAGAAAGGAAAACCAGATTTAAAATAAAATCTTGAATAATTCATACGCTGTTAAAATGGCCTACAGATACCAAAAAAAAGGAAATAGGAAAGGATGATGCACATTATTGCAATTTTGAAATGGGATTGAGATGTGTTTGGGTTTGGTTGTTGCTGTTTTTTAAATTGACATAATTAAATATGCAATGTAGAGATTAAATAATAAAAACTATTTTGTCATAGCTTTTTATTTTTAATTTGCCACTTCCACATATATTTTATCATTTAGGCTTCATCTTACTTTCTGATTTCAGGACTGCAATCTTTGTGAGGAAGGATCTTAAAATATGTGATATTGTTTATTTAACTTATAACCCCAGTGAAAAGTAGACAATAATTATATGAATGATATGAAAAGATATTAACTGATACTGGTTGGGGTTTTTTTGCCTGAAGAAGAGATTTTATAAAAATATGGAAAATATAGTGTACAACAGATTACATTTGGAACGTTTTTTTCCTATTTGACCAGTCCTGAGTATTTTAACCAGTTGTTAGTACATACATGTATCTATTAATTTCTCATGTTCTCTAGAAGAAGGAGCAAAAACATATATACCCATTAAAAAATAATATTGTTACACCTGTTTATTCCAACCAGCAGATAAAGAAGACTATCAGTGGCACAAAAAATTACGTTCCCCATAAATATCTGTCAAATTTTCAAGATTTAAAAAATTAATATTTCAGGTAAAATATGGATATGTATGTCCTTAACTTAGGTAAAGGAAATAGGAAGTACTATATATTCTGTATGGTGACAAGAATGAGATAAAAGATAAATGTGATGCTGGAGGAGCTCTAAAGTACCACTTAAGTAGGTTTCACCATAACTGAAGTAGAATATTGTTTTAAGATAATTCAGCCAAGAAAACAAAAGTAATCAACAGTATTTCTTAAAGGATATGTACTTTAGACTAACAGTGAATTACTCATTAATAATTAGAGCTGTTTCTGTGATAGAGAATGTGATGTAAAATTAACTTGGTATCTATATATATAAATTTGAAATCCTGGTAGCAGCAGGACTGCAGTCAGCAACTCTCTCCTGGGACTGGGACATGCCTGAGGAAACTTTCCGGGACCTAGTGAGACCTCACCCCCTGGCTCTGGTGGGTGACACTGCCTGGGTGCATGTGCTGAGAAGGTGAATGCTGATGAAGCTTACCGACTTGTGATTTAATGAAGTTCCATATAGAAAGTTAAATTCAAACTGATAGAGCAAGATTTCTAGTCTGTAATGTAGTTTGAGTGATACCTACCTGTATTGGGTTGGCCTGGCCGGATTTTGGTGGCAGCAGGCGGGGTAGCTTCAGGGTGGCTTCTGCAAGAAGCTGCTGGATGCTTCCCGAGTTTGAAAAAGCCAATGCCAGCCAGCTCCAAAGAGGGACCCGCTGCTGCACCAAGGCTGAGCCTTCAGTAAAGTAATAGGAGAGGAACGCCTCTGTGAAAACAAATTTAAGAATGGGGAAAAAGAACTGCGCAACAGCTGGCACAGAGATGGAGGAGTGAGAACATGTGGACACACCAAGGTCAGTGAAGAAGGAGAGGGGGGGAGGATGAGCTCCAGGCACCGGAGCAGAGGGTCCCCTGGGTCATGGTGAAGACCATGGTGAAGTGGCTTGTCCCCCTGCAGCCCCTGGGCGAGGTGTAGATGTCCACCGTGAGGTGTAGATGTCCACTGTGTAAGGACTCCACACCGTGTGGGTGGATGCCTGAAGGGGGTGCGGCCCTTGGGACTCTCGCATTGAAGCAAGTCGCCGCCGGAACCTATAGCCCGTGGAAGAGAGGAATGTCCACGCTGGAGCAGGTTGGCTGGCGGGACTTTTGAGATGCTGCGGGGGACTCACACCAGAGCAGTTTTCCTGGAAGGACTGCACCTCAGACTCATGAGGGGTGGGTTGCCCCTCGTGAGGTGTCTCACGTTGGGCAGTTTGTGATGAATTGCCCTTCGTGGGAAGAAGGGAGGGATGGGGGGAGAGATTCAAAACACGGAAAGTAGTAACATTCACTATATATTTTAACAGGTTTTTCCAGTTGTATACACTTGAGATGAATTCATAGATTAAATTTTTTATTCAATTCACACAATGCTTAGTAAAGGTAGCCCAGTATTTCACAAGGTTTAGTTGTGGGGTTTTTTTCAGTTACATTAACATGACATATATATAGACATGGGAATCTCAGTACAGCTCAAGCAAGAGGCATGGCTTTTTGGGGAGATCTCAAAATATATTTGGTTATTGCTTTCTTCTAAAAAGTGAGATATATCATATTTAGTAATATTTGGAGTTTTCAGATGCAAGTGACATTGTGTATGATGTAATGTCTTTTCAGTACTTAAAGGCAACAAGAAAATGAAGAAGTAGTGAACAAACTGCTACTCATGACAGTAAAATAGAAACGCTATAACTAGACTAATAAAACTTCTCCTTTAAAGACTATTTCTTATATAAGGAATTTCTTTGTAACTCACTAAAATAATTTTAAGTTTGCATATTAATTATTAGCTTTTTACCATCATTAAAATCTAATTGTCAATTCAAATGAAACAAAATTAAGTATTATGACTGGTAAACTTGTTATTAAATAGTAGAAGCAGCAAGAAAAATGAAAAAATAAATTAAAATATTAGAGTTTGTATAATTGGTCAGGAAAAGTCAAGGAAACAATCTTTCTTTGTCTTATAAATACTAATTTTTACTTTTTATTTTCTATTCACTTTCTGTGTCTCAATATTGGTTTTATTCATTCCTACATATTTTTCTCATCAGTTGAAAGTCTGACTACATCCCTTCCAATGTATGAACACAGATATTATTTTCCATCTCTGACCATACTATGTTCAATCACATCAATGATTCCTCTTTCCTATCCCTACTGTTGATCTAGTTATTGAGTCGATCTCACCTCTTGGATTTTGCTCATCTTGATGACTTGATTTTTACATGCACTTTTTAAGATGTAAAGTATATCTTAGATGTAAATTGTAAAATAAATGGGAAAAATAATTCCAATCAATTTAATGGAGGGTTTTGTCTGGAGTTTTCAGTCCATTCAACCTTACTGCTAAATTTCGTTTTCTTAAAATGGTATGAAGTTTTTTTTCTTTAAATTAAATTGAAAGCAACATGCAATTGTCTTACATTCCTTACAATGGGCTTGTCTCTGATGACAGCATTTCATAAAATGACATATATTTGTGAGGCTGCAAACTGTCCTGTTTATCACTTAAATCCCAGTCTAATTTTGGAAATACTTTTTTCAGGACTTTCAAGAAGGAATATGCCGTAAGGAGGAGATAAAACTAATTTTGGAAAGATATAGAATCTGAGTTGCTGGTTATTTTGGATATGATGGACTAATTTTTCTTCGTATGCACTCCCTGAGTGTATCTGTATATTGAATTAAGAAATGATGAAATAAAAAAATAAAATCTCATTAAAATATAATTAATAGTATAAACAAACAGGTACACAAAAGCAATCATCAAAACAGAAAGTAATTGAAGTGCTTTTCAATATCTGAAAAAGTTTTTGACAGGCAGAGGAATGAATGTGTTATCTTTTGCTCTCAGATGGATGATGTTCTATGTTGCTTTATTCTTCTCCTTCCTACTTAGTTGACAGGTCTCTAATTGCTCAATATGCCCTTTTAGAAATATTTTTTCTGCTTCCTATAGACCATTAGGCTTCAGATTTGTCCCTGATGGCATGCCCTTACTCATCTTTTCCCCAGTATTTTTCACTGTGTCTCGAATCTCCTGTAATAACCATGGCAGTACCAACTTATTATCTGCTTGTTTTGCCCATTCTTTGCTCATTATATTGTTACAGTTTCCCCATAAATGTCCTTGGAATATTAGTTCTGTGTTTTCCCAGCAGAATGTTTTTATGTGTGCAGCTGGTGAGCTTCCTTCAGAAAACTTCAAGCTTCCTCTCTGTTGCTGCACCACTCCAACAGTTTATTCCTTATTTTGACATGAAACAAGTACACACATAAAGGTACTCTGCTGGGGCTGCCTGCTGCCTCTCAACTGGAGATGTAAAAACTCAGCAGGGAAGGAACACTAGCTTCAAATTTCTTTTTGTTGCCCCCAACTGTGCAGGATGTTGCCATGCTGTTAAATCCAGCTGACTTTCTGGAAGATGTAAATTTGCCAAGATCTGAGGGGGCTATGATCCTCCAAGTTCCTGATGTTATGTTCCACAGGAAATCATTCCTATTCTTACCACTTGCCAACCATCAGCCTCCTCTGGCTCCTTTCCAGCCCTTCTGATTTACTCTTACTGACTATGACCAAAACTAGATACATTTTCTTTTTTTCACTTTCAAAAGTCAGTTTGAATACAACTTGTTCACATAGCTTCCAAAAAGTTATCATATAATCTGGAAAAGCACTTCTTTCTACCAGACTATCTTTCTCTGGTAATTTTCCCATTCATATAAAATTGCCCCCTAGACCTAACATGGCTTATAGTAAGCCTTTTCCCTGGGACACATCTGTAGATTAAAATTGTTTCTTTGGTTTCAGTTGGGCATGCTACTTGCAGCTGTTGAAAGACAACATGCTATTAAATTTCTGTGTTTTTTTTTCTTATTACTTGGATATTCTTCCTGTTATTTCTCCCCTAGTTCTTCTTCTAACAACTCATTCTCAGGAACATCTTGATGTAGCTTTGTACAACACTTCAAGCTTCCTTACGTATAGTTTTTCCTACTACTCAATAATTTCAAAACTGATTGTGCTTAGAACCTACAAGTTGCACATTGGCCACATCTCAGTGGAGCAGCCAGTAAATGGAGTTAACAGCAACGAGATTTGTCAAATATGTTCTAATACTAGATACATTTGGTAAAAACTTTAACCACTTTTTCACAAGGGAAAATTAGTAAATTCGTGGAATTGATTTTATCTTCATCACTACTGTTCCTGTTTGTCACGTTGTATAAGCGTGTATCAAACTGATCTTAGACTTATTTTAATCTAATTTCTTCCATCCTTGAGATGGCTGAACTTCCTCTTGTTGACTTTGGGGAAAGTGGAATTTTTTCACAAGCAAATTTGTTTTGTAGACACTTGAAGAAATTCTGTAGCATTTTTCAAGCATTTTCTGTAAGGGATAGTAGAATACTGGATCTCAGATTTTATTATTATTTTTGAAAGATATTGTTTCTGTCTTTTTTTAATTTGCTGAATAATTTTGCTTATCTCAAATTTTTCATCCTCAGTCTGCTTATCTCTAAATAATCTGCAAAATTCTGCTTACCTAAGAGACATCAGATAAGGGTTAATTAATGTTTCTGTCATGCATTGAAGTCTTTGTGGAGGGTGGAATACCTTTATCATTACCACTGTTACTACTTACAGTTATTTGCATTAGTTTTTGTCTCTAGGAGTTCTTAATTTCTCTTACAGAAAAAAACCCACAAACCAACATAAAAAAAAATCCAAACACCAAAACTAAAAAGCATATACCAGTGATGTAAGCAAGATGTACATTTAGTAGCTTTTTACCCTACTCATGTGGCTCTTCATCAGTTTGCCACGGGGAAACATGTCTTGCTACATGATACTTCTCTTGCCTCTTCCCCTATCTGAAAGTTTTCTGGCTTTTGTATCCTGCAGTAGTATACTTTATTTTGTTTGGTTCTTTATATTTTAATTTCTAATGTCTTGCACGCACCTACTTTAGGCACTTGCTCATTTTTATTAGGTTTTCATCTTGCTGTCATTTTGTCACTGTTTCACCAGCCATCTGGCCTGCTAATTTTCCTCTGACTTTTAGTACTTTCCTCATCATTGCCTCATGTACACTGGAAAGAAGTGATTACATACTGCTGTCAGGCTTGTGTTCTTATTTTTTTCACCAAGTACATCTTTCTTTCTCTTACTGAGCTTTTCTTTATGTGATTGAAGTCATCAAGAAGAACAATGTTTTCATAACATTCCATCAGTTTTATAATTAAAAGAGGAAAAATGTAAGGTAGAAAAGATACCTCAACTAAAGTTAAAAGTCTACTTTGCAGGAATCAGCATCCAAAGAAATCTCTTTGTGGTGGATTGACCTTGGCTGGATGCCAGGTGCCCACCAAGCACTCCTCTACTCACTCCTACTATCATTTCCCTCCTCTGCAGGACAGGGGGAGACAAAATAAGATTTTTTTTTTAAAAAAATACCTATTTGGTCAAGATGAAGCAAACCTTGCACACAGAAGCAAAGGAAAACAAAAGATTTATTCTCTACTGCCCATCAGCAGGTGGTGGCCTTCACTTCCAGAGAAGTAGGGTTTCATTACACATAGGAGTTTCTCCGGAAGACAAATGTTCAAGCTAATGAATGCTCTCCCTTCCTCCTCCTTTCTCTTAGCTTTTATAGCTGAGCAGACATGAATTGGTATGGAATATCTCTTTGGTCATTTAGGATCTGCTATCCAGGCTGTGTCTCCTCCCAAGGTCTTGCCCACCCCTAGACTACCAGTGTGACGGGAATGTTGGAAAGACAGCGCTGATGCCATGCAAGTTCTGCTCAACAGTGGCCAAAGCAGTGGTGTGTTGTCAACACCCTTCTAGTTACCAATACAAAGCCCAGCACTGCGAGGGCTGATACAGAGAGAATTCACTCCATCTCAGTCAGACCAAATATACCCTTGAAAGTAATTTTAATATTCAACAAGGATAAGCAATGATTTTAAGATATAACTTAGATTCTCTATTTTAAACATCTATCCAAACATGAGATAAATGTTAGCCTGCTTCTCTCTACTGACTGTAGAATATTAGTTTAGCTGAAAAAAAAATACATTTGGCCAGATGAACCCCATACTCTGACACTGTGTTCAGCTATGGATACCAAATTATATCCATGGCTGGCAAGTGTTTAGGGAACCACAGGAATGGATACATGTAGGCACAGAGTGCATAATTTTTTATAAAATCAAGACAATATTTTCTAGGACAAAGTAATTCAAGGAACTCATATTGTCTACATATAATTTAGTAATCAGGTTATATCACCGTAGAAAAACCTTCAGGCTTCTATAGTTTTTGAAGTCACTTATTAGTTTCAGAGATGGCAGCTAGCTGGGATGCCTCAATTATGGTTTGCTCAGGCTTTGGCTTGCTGAAGCACATTAGTCATGATTTTTAAAAAGATTAAAAACCCATAGTTTTTGGCTGATGTTCGGTACTCCTGGAAGTTAATCTTCAGCTACTTCAAAGTGAGCTTCCAAGTCTGAAGCAAGCAACATGTCAGTCTGCATATTCCACTATGTCATTTACTTTCACTGACAATGAGGGCTCTGTTTGATTTCCTGAGGCCATATGGACATTTTCACACCAAGCTAATATGGTTCTAGGTAATGAATTTCTACTTATCACAACAAGATATCCTTAGTCCTTTCCATTCTCTTAATGCAATCCATTTTAATTGCAGATTTTTATCTTCTCTTTTGGAGGAATTAGAAATTGGTGTGTTCCTATACAGAACAAAAACAACTATATGACAGTCTGTGGTGTATATGTCAGGCCAGGGACACAAGTCCTATGGTTATTTCTGAGGCAAACAAATATAATATAGCTTGTGTGAAAGGGAGGGAAATCAATGTTTGAGTGCTCCTTCACAGATGCAGTGTTCTGTGATGAACAACACTAAACTTTTGAAACTAATTGCACTATCTCACCTGGAATCATGATTTGTAGACATCTATGTTGATGTCAAGTGGTTAACAACATTTTCCATGGCAAGAAAACAAAGGGCTTGAGGTATTTTTTTGGATTTAATTTACTGTTTACTTGATAGTTACTAGTAACCTCCATCAATGCAGCAAGCTGTTAGGACTCAGCTTCCTCTGACCTGGAAAACACATAGTTGTGGTACTGTGATTGAACTAGGCTTATTTTCTCAGTCACTGTGCTGAATGCATTTGTACAGCAATCTCTTCTCAGAGACAGCCTGTGTCTTGGAGCATGAAGAGCTTTTGTTGTCTTGGAAAAATACGTGACTTTTCCTTTTTTGTCTTATCTTACAATCACTTTCGTCACTGCAACATGTAGACCAATTTATCAGGAGAAAGTCACAAGAAATATGTTGTAAAATAAGCAGCAAAGTATTCTCAAGCTTTTTAACTTTTTGAGGAGAACAGATTGATGGGGAGGTGGAGAAAAAGAAGCCTTTGCACCTAACCTGTAACAGATACTCCTGTCCTACAGAAAATACAGGAGTATTTACTATATCTGAAGAGATTAGAAATGGTTTGTAACAGTTGAACCTGTGCTGTGCCTCCTGAATGGGCAGTTCAGCTTCAAAATTAAGGAAGAGGGAGCCGTGGCAAATTTAAAAGCGGCCATAGTGGCAGCTTTCCTCAGACCACGCAGACAGCGCAGAAAGCGATGGCCAGCCTCCTCAGAGAGTGGCACGAGCATGGGTGAGGCGGAGGGGAGAAACAGCGGCGTGAAGAGGCGCATAAGCAGGGTGCATGGGAAGTAGTAAACAGTGGTTGGTTCCCTTCTAGCCAGAGAGACGATCATGGTCACAACACAGCCAAAAGCTACAGCAAAAAAGAATGTGGAAACTCAGACCAAGCTCCTGCACAAACATGCAGTGAATGCCTGCGCCTGGCACTTGAACCAAAGGGAGGAGGTTGAACTGGGGGAGGAGGTAGAGAGATTGAGAAGCATCAGAGTGCAAAAGCAAAGCAGGTTGGTGGAGCCAAACGCTGAGGAAAAGGCAGCAGGAAGAGGCTCTGTCACTAGGCAAAAGGAGGGGACCTAAGGGGCAAAGGGGAATTGGAAAGAGGTCCCTCCTTGGAGAGGTAAGCAAAAACCCTCCCCACCTTCCCAGTTGTCCCTGCACTATAGGTATGGGGCTTTGGGCCTCAAGGGGCAGGTAAATGGAGACAAGGGTCCTAGACTTTGACCACAATAACCCCCTGCAGTGCTACTGACTAGGGGAGAAGTGGCTGAGGAGTGGCCCAGCAGAGAGAGATGTGGAAGTACTGGTTGACAACCGGTTGAACGTGAGCCAGCAGTGTGCCCAGGTGGCCCAGAAGGCCAATGGCATCCTGGCTTGTATCAGGAACAGTGTGGCCAGC